>NC_080572.1:138598799-138611299 GCF_030247185.1 Malaya genurostris | reverse complement strand
TCATTAATAAATTTATTATAATTTATTTATTTATAAAATATTATTTATTATAAATTAAATTATTTATTAAAATATAAATTTTAATTTAAAATATTTATTAATTATGATAAAATTAGTATATAAAATTATATAAATTATTTAAAATGTTAGGTTTAAATAAGGAATTCGGCAAATTATATATCTACCTGTTTATCAAAAACATGTCTTTTTGAATTTAATTTAAAGTCTAACCTGCCCACTGAATAAAATTTAAAGGGCCGCAGTATTTTGACTGTGCAAAGGTAGCATAATCAATAGTTTTTTAATTGGAAGCTTGTATGAATGGTTGAATAAGATATATACTGTCTTTTTTAAAATTTAATAGAATTTTATTTTTTAATAAAAAAGTTAAAATATAATTAAAGGACGAGAAGACCCTATAGATCTTTATTTTTTAAAATTTATAAAATAAAAAGAATTTTAAATTTTATATTTTTTTAAAAATTTTACTGGGGTGGTATTAAAATTTAATTAACTTTTATGATTTATAAACATAAATATATGAATAATTGATCCAATTTTATTGATTAAAAATTTAAGTTACCTTAGGGATAACAGCGTAATTTTTTTTTAGAGTTCTTATCGACAAAAAAGATTGCGACCTCGATGTTGAATTAAGAGTTATTTTTAAATGTAGCAGTTTAAAGTTTAGGTCTGTTCGACCTTTAAATTCTTACATGATTTGAGTTCAAACCGGCGTAAGCCAGGTTGGTTTCTATCCTTAATAAAAAATTATTTTATAGTACGAAAGGACCTAAAATAAAAAATATTAATTTTAAAAATTAAGAATAATATTAATTTTATATTACTATTTTGGCAGATAAGTGCATTAAATTTAGAATTTATAAATATAATATAATATTATAAATAGTAGTGTTTATTTTAGATTATTATTTAAGATTAATTGGAAGTTTATTATTAGTGATTTGTGTTTTAGTAGGGGTAGCTTTTTTAACTTTATTAGAACAAAAAGTTTTAGGATATATTCAAATTCGGAAAGGTCCTAATAAAGTGGGGTTTATTGGGTTATTACAGCCATTTAGTGATGCCGTTAAATTATTTACTAAAGAAAGAACTTATCCTTTATTATCAAATTATATTTTTTATTATTTTTCTCCTATTTTTTCTTTATTTTTATCTTTGTTAATTTGATTAAGTATTCCTTTTTTAATTAAATTATATTCTTTTAATTTAGGGGTATTATTTTTTTTTTGTATTACTAGAATAGGAGTTTATACAGTTATGATTGCAGGTTGATCTTCTAATTCGAATTATGCGTTATTAGGTGGGTTACGAAGTGTTGCTCAAACAATTTCTTATGAAGTAAGATTAGCTTTAATTTTATTGAGATTTATTTTTTTAGTGGGGGGGTATAATTTTTTATATTTTTATAATTTTCAATTATATATATGATTTATTATTTTTTGTTTTCCTTTAAGATTAGTTTGATTTAGTTCTTGTTTGGCAGAAACAAATCGAACTCCTTTTGATTTTGCAGAAGGAGAATCAGAGTTAGTTTCTGGATTTAATGTTGAATATAGAAGAGGAGGATTTGCATTAATTTTTTTAGCTGAATATTCAAGTATTTTATTTATAAGTATATTATTTTGTGTAATTTTTTTAGGGAGAGATTTATATAGATTTATTTTTTTTTTAAAATTAACTTTTATTTCTTTTTTATTTATTTGAGTACGAGGGACATTACCTCGATTTCGATATGATAAATTGATATATTTAGCTTGAAAAAGATTTTTACCTTTATCTTTAAATTATTTATTTTTTTTTATTGGGGTAAAAATTTTTTTTTTATATTTAATATTTTAATGAATTATTTTTAGTATAAAAATTAATAGAAGATTTTACTTCTTTCTTATGTTTTCAAGACATATACTTTTAAAAGCTTATTAATTTAAATTTAATTTAATAATTTATCTCAATATTTTAATATTAAAACATTAATAAAAAAATAAGAAAAATATAAAATAGTTAAAATTTGACCTGTTAATACAAAAGGAGTTTCTACTGGTCGTGCTCCAATTCAAGTTAGTAAAAGAAAAATAATTGTTAAATTTCAAAATAAAATTTGATTAATTGGATAAAATTGTAGTCCTTGAAATTTATTTTTATGAATAAAAGGTAAAATAAATAAAATAGAAATTGAGGCTACTAATCCAATTACTCCCCCTAGTTTATTAGGAATAGATCGAAGAATAGCATATGCAAATAAAAAATATCATTCAGGTTGAATATGAACGGGAGTTACTAATGGGTTAGCTGGAATAAAATTTTCTGGATCTATTAATAAATAATTAAATTTTCAAATAAAAGTTATTAAAATTCAAATAAAAATAATAAATCCAAATAAATCTTTATAAACAAAATAAGGATGAAATGGAATTTTATCAATATTTCTATTTAATCCTAAAGGATTATTAGATCCTGTTTGATGTAGGAATAATAAATGAATTATTGTTAAAGCTAAAATAATAAAAGGTAAAATGAAATGAAAAGTAAAAAACCGTGTTAATGTAGCATTATCCACAGCAAATCCTCCTCAAATTCATTGAACTAAATCATTTCCAAGATAAGGTACTGCAGATAATAAATTAGTAATTACAGTTGCTCCTCAAAAAGATATTTGCCCTCAAGGTAAGACATATCCTAAAAATCCTGTTGCTATAACTATAAATAAAATGATTGTTCCTACTATTCAAGTGGGAATATAATGAAAAGAATTATAATAAATTCCTCGTCCTACATGTAAAAATAAACATGCAAAAAAAAAAGAGGCTCCATTTGCATGACAAATACGCAAAAATCAGCCATTATTTACATCTCGATAAATATGATTAACTCTATTAAATGCAGTTTCAATATCTGCAGTATAATGTATTGCTAAAAATAATCCAGTTAAAATTTGAATAATTAAACATAATCCTAATAAAGATCCAAAATTTCATCAAGCAGAAATATTAATTGGAGTAGGTAAATCAATTAAAGAATTATTTATAATTTTAATTAAAGGGTGTGTTTTACGAAATGGTTTAAACATAAATAAATTAAAATTAATTTATTGGTCGTAAAGGTCCAAAATTTTTTTTTGTAATTTTTACTGTTACTAGTAAAGTTAAAAATAAATAATTAATTAATAAATATGTAATTATATTAGTTGGAAAGTTATATATTTTATTTAGTGAAATTATATCTTCATATAAAAATATATTTATTTTGTTAAAGATATTTATTTCATTATTTATAGAAAAATTTTCTATAAATATATTATCTAAAATTAATAAAGTTAATAAAGTTAATGTAAAAAAAAAGATAAAAAATATAATTAATTTTAAAGATATTGAAAATAATTCATTTGATGATAAAGAAGTTACATAAATAAATAAAACTAATATTCCTCCTATAAATACTAAAAATAAAATATATGAAAATCAAAAAGTTTTTATTAATAAACCAATATTTAATGAAATTAAAATAGTTTGAATTAATAATATTAATCCTATAGCTAATGGATGTTTTATTTGTATAAAAATAAATGAAATAATTAAACATAAAAATATTAAAAATATAGAAATTTCAAGAAATAGTTTAATTAAAATATTAATTTTGGGAATTAGTGATAAGAAATATTTTCTTTTTCTTGAAGTTTTAAAAAAAAAATTTTTATTTTTAGTTTACAAGACTAATGTTTTTTTTAAACTATTAAAACTAATGGTTAATTTAATTTATTTATTTATAATTATAATGTTTATATTTAGATGTGTGACTTTTATTTCTAGTCGAAAACACTTATTATGTACATTATTGAGTTTAGAATTTATAGTATTAGTATTATTTTTGTTATTATTATTTTATTTAAATTATATAAATTTTGAAGGATATTTTAGAATATTTTTTTTAAGATTTTGTGTGTGTGAAGGAGTTTTAGGGTTATCTATTTTAGTTTCAATAATTCGAACTCATGGAAATGATTATTTTCAAAGTTTTTCAATTTTACAATGTTAAAGTTTATTTTCATATTAATATTTATAATATTTTTATTGTTTTATAAAAATATTTATTGATTAATTCAAAATATTATATATATATTTTTTTTTTTATTTATATTAAATATTTCATTTAATAATTATTTTTGTAATATTTCTTATTATTTTGGAGAAGATATAATTTCTTATGGGTTAATTTTATTAAGAATTTGAATTTGTGGTTTAATATTAATAGCTAGAGAAAAATTAATTCAAATGAAAAATTATATTAATTTTTTTATATTTATAATTTTATTACTATTATTATTATTATTACTAACTTTTAGTTCTATTAGTTTTTTTATATTTTATTTATTTTTTGAAAGAAGTTTAATTCCTACTTTATTTTTAATTTTAGGTTGAGGATATCAGCCAGAACGTTTGCAAGCAGGTATTTATTTATTATTTTATACTTTATTGGCTTCTTTACCTTTATTAATTGGTATTTTTTATATTAAAGGAGATTTAAATACAATAAATTTTATTATATTAAATTACTTAAAGATATATAATTTAAATTTATTATACATAAGAATAATTTTTGCTTTTTTAGTTAAAATACCTATATTTTTAGTTCATTTATGATTACCAAAGGCTCATGTTGAAGCTCCTATTTCTGGATCTATGATTTTAGCTGGAGTTTTATTAAAATTAGGGGGATATGGCTTGTTACGAATATTTTTTATTTTACAAATAATTGGTATAAAATTTAATTTTATATTTATTAGAATTAGATTGATTGGGGGGGTATTAGTTAGATTAATTTGTTTATTACAAGTTGATTTAAAATCTTTAATTGCTTATTCTTCAGTTGCTCATATAGGAATTGTTTTAAGAGGTTTATTAACTATAAGATATTGAGGATTAAATGGATCTTATAGATTAATAATTGCTCATGGTTTATGTTCTTCTGGGTTATTTTGTTTAGCTAATATAAGATATGAGCGGGTTGGAAGACGAAGCTTGTTAATTAATAAAGGAATAATAAATTTAATACCAAGTCTTTCTTTATGATGATTTTTATTATGTTCTGGTAATATGGCTGCACCTCCTACATTAAATTTATTAGGTGAAATTTCTTTAATTAATAGAATTGTGGGTTGATCTTGATTAACAATAATAAGATTAATATTTTTATCTTTTTTTAGAGCAGCTTATACTTTATATTTATTTGCTTATAGACAACATGGTAAGTTTTATTCAAGAATTTTTTTTTTTTCGACTGGTTTAATTCGAGAATATTTGTTATTAATATTACATTGATTACCTTTAAATTTATTAATTATAAAAAGAAATTTTTTTATATTATGACTTTAATTTAAATAGTTTAAAAAAAATATTGATTTGTGGTGTCAATGATATGAAATTTCATTTTAGATCATGTTAAATTTAAATTATTGTAAAAATAGTTTTTATATTTTATTAATTATTAGAATTTCTTTATTTATATTAAGATTAAAATTTTTATTAATTAATAAAATTTATTTTATTGAATGAGAAGTAATTTCTTTACATTCTTTGTCAATTGTTATAACTTTATTATTTGATTGAATAAGTTTAATATTTATATCCTTTGTATTATTTATTTCTTGTTTAGTAATTTTTTATAGAATAGAGTATATAGAAGAAGATATAAATATTAATCGATTTATTTTATTAGTATTAATATTTGTTATATCAATAATATTATTAATTATTAGTCCAAATTTAATTAGAATTTTATTAGGATGGGATGGATTAGGGTTAGTTTCTTATTGTTTAGTTATTTATTTTCAAAATGTAAAATCTTATAATGCAGGGATATTAACTGCTTTATCAAATCGTATTGGAGATGTAGCTTTATTATTAGCTATTGCATGAATATTAAATTATGGAAGATGAAATTATATTTATTATTTAGAAATAATAAAAAATGATATTTATATAATAATTATCGGTTATTTAGTTATATTAGCAGCTATAACAAAAAGAGCACAAATTCCTTTTTCTTCTTGATTACCTGCAGCAATAGCTGCTCCTACTCCTGTTTCAGCATTAGTACATTCTTCTACATTAGTAACAGCTGGGGTTTATTTATTAATTCGGTTTAATATTTTATTTTTAAATTCTTATATAAGACAAATTTTATTACTAATTTCTGGTTTAACAATATTTATAGCAGGATTAGGAGCTAATTTTGAATTTGATTTAAAAAAAATTATTGCTTTATCAACTTTAAGACAATTAGGTTTAATAATAAGAATTTTATCTATAGGATATGGAATATTAGCTTTTTTTCACTTATTAACACATGCCTTATTTAAAGCATTATTATTTATATGCGCTGGAGTAATTATTCATTGTATAAAAAATATACAGGATATTCGATTTATAGGAAATTTAAGATTAAGAATGCCTTTAGTTAGAAGTTGTTTTAATATTGCAAATTTAGCTTTATGTGGTATACCTTTTTTAGCTGGATTTTATTCTAAAGATTTAATTTTGGAAATTGTAAGTTTATCTTATTTAAATTTTTTTTCTTTTTTTCTTTTTTTTTTTTCAACTGGGTTAACTGTTTGTTATTCATTTCGATTAGTTTATTATTTAATGGGAGGTGAATATAGAGGTATATCTATAAATATAATAAGAAGAGATAGAATAATTATAATTTTTGGTATTTTTTGATTGATAATAATAACAATTATTGGGGGAAGTATATTAAATTGATTAGTTTTTTTTAATCCTTCAATAATTTGTTTACCTTTTATGATAAAAATTTTAGTTTTATTAGTTTGTATTATAGGTGGTTTAATAGGATATTTAATTAGAAATATTTCTTTAAATTTTTTTAATAAATCTTTATATTTTTATAGTTTTAGATGATTTGTTGGAGGTATATGATTTATACCAATAATTTCTACAATTGGATTATTAAAAAATTTTTTATTAATTGGATTTAATACTTTAAAAATTTTTGATCAAGGATGAAGAGAATATTTTGGAGGTCAGATATTATATACTCAATTAAAATATTATTCTTTATATTTACAAGAATTTCAAAATAATAATTTAAAAATTTATTTATTAAGATACATAATATGAGTTTTTGTATTAATTTTATTAATATTAGTGAATTAATTTAAATAGCTTATATTTAGAGTGTGACATTGAAGATGTTAAGGAAATTAAAATAATTTTTAAATATTTAAAAAAAAATAAATTTTTATTTTTATATTGAAAATATAATGTTTTATTTTAAACTATATAAATGAAATATGTTGAACAAGAAAAAGCTGCTAACTTTATTCTTTAATGGTTTAATTCCATTTATATTTTTATTTTAATTGGAATTAATAATTCAATGATATCATTAACAGTAATATACCTCTTTTTGGTTTCAATTAATAAATTGTATAAGATAAATTGAATAAAATCAATATTTTTTAAATGCAAATTAAATGTTATATTTAACTATTATCCTATAAAAATATGGATATTATATATCTAGAATTAGGTCGAAACTAATTGCAATTTATCGCTTCATATTTAAATATTTTAAATATTTAATTATTTCATTCTAATATTCCTTGGTTTCATTCATGGTATAAACCAATTAATAAAATTATAATAAAAAATAATCTTGTAATAATTCAATTAATTAAATTAGATGATTTTATAATTAAAATTATAGGTAAAATTAGGGCGATTTCAACGTCAAAAATTAAAAAAATAATTGCGATTAAAAAAAATCGAAGAGAAAAAGGAAGACGAGAATAATTTATTGGATCAAATCCACATTCAAAAGGAGAACATTTTTCTCGGTCTATAATAGTTTTTTTTGAAATAATTGTGGCAATTATTATTATAATAATTGTAATAATAAAAATAATAAATCTTATAATTAAAATTAAATAAATTATTTATACTAAAAATAATTAGTCCTTATGATTGGAAGTCATATATACATAAATATACTTTATAAATTAATTACCTCATCAATAAATAGAAATATATAAAAATAATCATACTACATCAACAAAATGTCAATATCATGCGGCTGCTTCAAATCCAAAATGATGTTTATTAGAAAAGTGATTATTTAAATGACGAAAAAAGCATACTATTAAAAAAGTTGTCCCAATTAATACATGTAATCCATGGAATCCAGTTGCTATAAAAAATGTTGATCCATAAATTCTGTCTGCAATAGTAAAAGGAGATTCAATATATTCATATCCTTGAAGAATAGAAAAATAAATTCCTAATAAAATTGTAAAAAATAAACTTTGAATAGTTTGTGTATGATTATTTTCTATTAAACTATGATGAGCTCATGTTACAGTTACACCAGAAGTTAATAAAATTGCTGTATTTAAAAGAGGGATATGAAAGGGGTTAAAAGGAAAAATCCCTATAGGAGGTCAATTTATTCCAAGTTCAATAGTTGGTGATAAACTTCTGTGAAAAAAAGCTCAAAAAAAGGAAATGAAAAAAAAAATTTCTGATACAATAAATAAAATCATTCCTCATCGTAAACCTAAAGTTACAGAAAAAGTATGAAGTCCTTGAAATGTTCCTTCTCGGGAAATATCTCGTCATCATTGATATATAGTTATTAAAATAATAATATTTCCTAAAATAAATAAATTAAAATTATATTGATGGAATCATTGTACTAGACCTGTTACTGTTGTTATTGTTCCGATTGCCCCTGTTAAAGGTCAAGGACTATAATCTACTAAATGAAAAGGATGATTTGAGTGAGTTGACATAAATTTAATTAATTTCTCTAGAATAGAGAGTTCTTAATACTGAAAATACATAAGATTGAATAATAGCTACAGCGGATTCTAAGACTAAAAGAGCAATTTGAGTAATTAAAATTAAAGAAATAATAATATAGGATGTTGATATTGGACCTGTATTACCTAATAAAGTTAATAATAAATGTCCAGCAATTATATTTGCTGTTAATCGAACAGCTAAAGTTCCTGGTCGGATAATGTTACTAATAGTTTCAATGCAAACTATAAAAGGTATTAAAATTCTTGGAGTTCCTTGAGGGACTAAATGAGTGAATATATGTTGTGTATTTTTAATTCATCCATAAAGTATAAATCTTAATCATAAAGGAAAAGCTAAGGTTAATGTTAAAGTTAAATGACTAGTTCTAGTAAAAATGTAAGGAAATAAACCTAAAAAATTATTAAATAAAATTAAAGAAAAGATAGAAATAAATATTAATGTTCTTCCATTATTAATATTAGAGTTTAATAATAATTTAAATTCTTTGTGTAAAATAATTATTATATTATTTCAGATAATTTGGATTCGATTAGGTATAAATCAAAAAGAAAAAGGGATAATTAATAATCCAATAAATGTTCTTATTCAATTTAAAGATAGATTTATGATTGATGTAGATGGATCAAATACGGAAAATAAGTTTGTTATCATTTTCAAATTATTGTTTTTTGTTTAGGTATTAAATATTGTGATGATTTAATTGGTATAGGAAGAAAACAATAATAATTTTTTACATTAAAAATTATAATTGTAATACTAAAAATAATAAATAAAATTAATCAATTAATTGGGGCTATTTGAGGAATTAAAAAATATTAAATAATTAATTTTTTTAATTTGACAAATTAATGTTTTATATAATAAACTAATTTTTTTTTCATTAGAAGTAAGTGCTAATTTACTATAATTTGATTTAAGAGATCAATACTTGCTTTCAGTCATCTAATGAATTAATTTTTAAAGAAATTCATTTAATAAAATAATTTAAAGGAATACTTTCAATTACAATAGGTATAAATCTATGATTAGCTCCACAAATTTCTGAACATTGACCAAAAAAAAGACCTGGTTGATTTATAAAAAAATTAGATTGATTTAATCGTCCAGGAGTAGCATCAATTTTTACTCCTAATCTAGGAATTGTTCAAGAATGAAGAACATCAGTAGCTGTTACTAAAATTCGAATTTGATTATTAAAAGGTAGAATAATTCGATTGTCAACATCTAAGAGTCGAAATCCATTAGTATTTAATTCGTTTGTAGGAATTATATATGAATCAAATTCTAAATTATTAAAATTTGAATATTCATATCTTCAATATCATTGATGTCCAATAGCTTTTAAGGTGATTAATGGATTATTAATTTCATCTATTAAATATAATAATCGTAAAGAAGGAAAAGCAATAAATATTAAGATAATAGCAGGTAAAATTGTTCAAATAATTTCAATTGTTTGTCCATGTAATAAAAATCGATTAGTAAATTTATTAAAAAATAATATAATTATAATATAAGAAATTAATGCAGTAATTATAATTAAAATTATGATTGTATAGTCATGGAAAAAATTTAATTGTTCTATTAAAGGTGAAAATCTATTTTGTAATCTTAAGTTAGATCATGTTGCCATTTTCTAATAAAAAATAAAAATTTTTATATATGAAGCTTAAATTCATTGCACTAATCTGCCATATTAGAAATTAGATGATAATAATGGAAGTTCTAAGTATGTATGTTCTATAGGAGGCATAGAATGAAATCATTCAATAGAAGAAGATAATTGTATAGGAAATAAAGAAATTCGCTGAGAAGATATACTTTCTCATATAATAAATAAAAAGAAAATAATACCAAATAAAGAAATTGATCTACCTAATGATGAAATAATATTTCAAGTTAAGAAACTATCAGGAAAATCAGAATATCGTCGAGGTATTCCTGATAACCCTAAAAAATGTTGAGGAAAAAATGTTAAATTTACTCCAATAAATATAATTGAAAATTGAATTTTTAATCATAAAGAGTTTATAGTTAATCCAGTTAATAAGGGATATCAATGAATAAATCCTGATATAATAGCAAATACAGCTCCTATTGATAAAACATAATGAAAATGAGCTACTACATAATATGTATCATGAAGAACAATATCAATAGAAGAGTTAGCTAAAATTACTCCAGTTAATCCCCCAACTGTAAATAAAAATACAAATCCTAATGCTCATAATAAAGCTGGATTGTAATTTAATTGAGTTCCATGAAGAGTAGCTAATCAACTAAAAATTTTAATTCCTGTAGGAACAGCAATAATTATAGTTGCTGAGGTAAAATAAGCTCGAGTATCAACATCTATTCCAACAGTGAATATATGATGAGCTCAAACAATGAATCCTAATAATCCAATTGCTAATATAGCATAAATTATTCCTAGGGTTCCAAAAGTTTCCTTTTTTCCTCTTATTTGAGTAATAATATGGGAAATTATACCAAATCCTGGTAAAATTAGAATATAAACTTCAGGATGACCAAAAAATCAAAATAAATGTTGATAAAGAATAGGGTCACCACCTCCAATTGGGTCAAAAAATGAAGTGTTAAAATTTCGATCTGTTAATAATATTGTAATTGCTCCTGCTAATACAGGTAATGATAATAAAAGTAATAAAGCTGTAATAACAACAGATCAAACAAATAGGGGTATTCGATCTAGAGTAATTCCTGCTGAACGTATATTAATTACTGTAGTAATAAAATTTACAGCTCCTAAAATAGATGAAATTCCTGCTAAATGTAAAGAAAAAATAGATAAATCAACAGAAGCTCCAGCATGAGCATTTCCTGAAGATAAAGGAGGGTATACAGTTCATCCAGTCCCAGCTCCGTTTTCTACTATTCTTCCTGATAATAGTAATATTAAAGAAGGGGGAAGTATTCAAAAACTTATATTATTTATTCGAGGGAAAGCTATATCAGGAGCACCTAATATTAAAGGAACTAATCAATTTCCAAATCCACCAATTATAATAGGCATTACTATAAAAAAAATTATAATAAAAGCATGAGCAGTAACAATTACATTATAAATTTGATCATTTCCAATAAATGCTCCTGGATGACTTAATTCTGTACGAATTAAAATTCTTAAAGATGTTCCCACTATTCCAGATCAAGCACCAAAAATAAAATATAATGTTCCAATATCTTTATGATTTGTTGAAAATAATCATTGTTGCATATTGTAATTAATTATATAAATAATTTTACAATAAGAATTAAATGATTAATACAAATATTATTAGTTTTGAAGACTAAAAGTTTATTTAACTTAAATTCTTATATTAAAAAATAAATAAAAGAAAATAAAATTAATCCTATAATAGAAAAAAAATTTATTATATAAATAAAATTAAAATTTTTATTATAATTATTTATTAATATTCATGAATTTTTATTATAATTTAATATATAAATTCTATAAGATAAACGTAAATAATAAAATAAAGTAATTAATGTTAAACATACTATAATAAATAAAATAAAGAATTGATTTATATAAATTAAATTTTGAATAACTAATCATTTTGGTAAAAATCCTAAAAAGGGGGGCAATCCTCCTAAAGATAAAAAATTTAAAAA
>NC_080572.1:138416299-138593799 GCF_030247185.1 Malaya genurostris | reverse complement strand
TTAGATTTATAAAATTAATATTTTAATTTAATTAATATATTAATTTTATAAAATTAATATTTTAAGGGATTAGCTTTAAAATAAATTTTTATATTTATAAATTTATAAAAAGAAAATGTAAGTTTAAAAATATCTATCATTAATAAATTTATTATAATTTATTTATTTATAAAATATTATTTATTATAAATTAAATTATTTATTAAAATATAAATTTTAATTTAAAATATTTATTAATTATGATAAAATTAGTATATAAAATTATATAAATTATTTAAAATGTTAGGTTTAAATAAGGAATTCGGCAAATTATATATCTACCTGTTTATCAAAAACATGTCTTTTTGAATTTAATTTAAAGTCTAACCTGCCCACTGAATAAAATTTAAAGGGCCGCAGTATTTTGACTGTGCAAAGGTAGCATAATCAATAGTTTTTTAATTGGAAGCTTGTATGAATGGTTGAATAAGATATATACTGTCTTTTTTAAAATTTAATAGAATTTTATTTTTTAATAAAAAAGTTAAAATATAATTAAAGGACGAGAAGACCCTATAGATCTTTATTTTTTAAAATATATATATATATATATATATATATATATATATATATATATATATATATATATTCAAAATCATTTTCAGAATTTTATTCTGAATCCTTTGAAGCGTTTTCTTCCTGGTGGAACAACAACTTGACCAAATTGGAATAAAGCATGGAATAAAGCTGCATAAAGCATGGCTGTTCTGAAAATTTGTTTCTAAATTTCCAATTTGGTTTTTAGACAGAGCTTAGAATTTCTGTTTATAAGAGGATATAAACATTTAATATATTTATTACACTTTTCCTGGATTCCTTCAATGTGATCCTTGAAAGTGAGTTTTTTGTCATACGTTAAACCTAAGTTTTTAGCTTGATCAGACCATGTCAATTCCAAATCATTCAATTTGTGAATATGATTATTGTTTGGTTTAAGAAAAGAAGCTCTTGGCTTATGAGGAAAGATAATTAATTGCGTTTTTGCTGCATTTGGTTTAATTTTCCATTTTGACAAATAATCACTGAAAATATTTAAAATTCTTTGTAGGCGACTGCAGATCACTCTTAGATTTTTATCTTTGGCTAACAGACTTGTGTGGTCACAAAATGGAGATTTCTGACAACCAACGAGTAGATTTGGAAGATCAGAAGTGAAAATATTATACAAGATTGGAGCTACGCTTGAATCCTGCCGAACACCTGCTCGTACGGGTAGCAATTCAGATATACAATTCTGAAAGCTAACCTGAAGAGTACGATCAGTTAAATAATTTTGAATCATTTTGATCAAATAAATAGGAAACAGGAAATCAGACATTTTTGCTATTAAACCTTTGTGCCAAACACTGTGGAATACTTTTCCTATGTCTAGAAGAGCAACTCCAGTCGATAACCCAGAAGATTTATTTGCTTTTATCATGTTCGTTACTCTTACAAGTTGATGAGTAGTTGAATGTTCATGACGAAATCCAAATTGCTCTGGTAGAAAGATCGAATTCTATTTATAAGAGACATCATTCTCAACAAGATAATTTTTTCAGAAAGTTTACTAATAGAAGAAAGTAAGCTAATTGGTCGATAACTTGATGTTTCTGCTGGGTTTTTATCAGGTTTGAGGATAGGAATTACTTTAGCGTTTTTCCATCTTTTTGAGAAGTAAGCTAATGAAAAACACTTGTTGAAAAATTTAACCAGGAGCCTCAAGGCAACATCGGGAAGATTTTTAATAAAAATATTAAAAGTTCCATCATTACCAAGAGCCTTCATGTTTTTAAGTTTCCTAATAATTGACTTAATTTCATCAAAATTCATCTCAATAATGTCGTCTTGTAATAACACTTGAGTTGAAATATGATCATATTTCAGTGAGACTTCATTTTCAATAGGACTCACAACGTTCATGTTAAAATTGTGGACACTCTCGAACTGCTGAGCAAGTTTTTGAGCTCTTTCGCCATTTGTAAGAAGTGTTTAATTTCCTTCCTTGACAGCAGGAATTGGTTTCTGAGGTTTCTTAAGAACCTTAGAAAGTTTCCAGAAAGGTTTAGAATTTGGTTTAATTTGTTCAACTTCTTGAGCGAAATTTTCATTTCTTAAGTTGAAATGTAGCGTCATAAAATGCGCGCAAAATTTCATCCGCTTCAGTTGAACGAACCGTCGCACAAAGCATACCACGAAAAAGGGACACATGGAAACAAGAACTTTTTACAATGATTGAGCGCAGTGGGCTTAGCTCTCGTTATATTGGCTTGTAAAAAAGACTGGACGAAATGGATTTTTGAATTCTTCACACTTTGAATATATCCTAATTCAATCGTTATTGTTAGTGATTACTCTTACACTAGAGCTATAAATCATGAGTAATTATGAGTGACTAACATGAGGTTATATGTATATGTATTGACCAACTGAATTGCTGAATACGAAATGACGAACTGTCTGTTTCCTTTTGTGCGTCTTGTTTCAAGAATAAAAATCCATCTACTACAGGGCCGCTTTCACGTTTCAATGGGTCCGGGCTCAAGCAATATTTGTGTGAGGACCCCCGAGAACAAGCGACGAGAGCAAAAAAGGTCCCGGTTATATCATTTAATTTATTTTTGTTGGTCGATTGACCCGGGGCCTGTGTAAAAGCGGCCTTGATCTACTGACACTTGCACTCAAAGCATAGTTTGTGCAACCGGTATGATGAAATATTCACATACACAGCCGAAGAAATTTCAAACCAAGCCAAAGTGGCCGACTCATGTGTGTGCAATAATAAAAAGCGGCACATTTTCTCGGACATCACTAGCTTGGGTTGTGAGAACTTAGATTGAAATGAACAAACTTTATAGTACCATAAACTACCATTAACTTTTTTCCGGAAGCGACTTTCGGAATTATATATTAACTTTTCGTTTGAGTGTTTGAACAGAATGATTTTACAAGGATAATTTTTTTAAATATTACCATTTAATTCTGTTATAAGTATATCACGTCACTATATAAATTCACTATGTATCTCACGACACTATAAATCTTGTATAATAAACGTCACATCACATATGCACATTTCGAATACAATTTATATTCATCTTCAGTGTGATAGTTTTGTTTAGTTATTGAAAGAATGCTGCAATGTTGTTTCTTTTATATGAAATGGAAGTAGATAGATTCCTACAACAGGTATAAACACCTCGAAAAAATTATCTAATTTGATTAGGGTAGGGAGAAATCAAGTGTTTTCTATGTTTGTCTGTCCCCTGTGTGTAGGTAGTAACTTAAAGAGCCAGGAAGACCTATTTCCTTGGTCTCTGTTTAGTAAAGAAGTGGAATTATGTTTGAAAATTTCCAGACTTTCTGCCGAATCTAATTTCCATGGGTTGGAAATTTGTCTTAAAATTTTTATGTCATTTGTAGTGAAATCATGGTTTTCGGAAAAGGCATGCTCAGCTACTTTCGACTTGAAATGGTGTGATAAACCCCGTTCCAGATCCTTGGATGCTTTCCCTATTTCCGCTATGTGTTCCTTGAAACGGATATCTAATGATCTCTTTGTTTGTCCAATGTATAATTTATCACAATGAGAACATGAAATTTTGTATACCCCCGATTTTTTCAATTTGTCAGTAGGATCTTTAGTAGATCCTAGTAAAGTTTTCAACTGGTTGCTAGTACTACTGAACACTAAATCCAAGCCAAAGGGTTTTAATTTTGATTTAAGTGGATATGCCATGTTAGAGTTGAAGTCTACCGATATTCTTTTCAAGGTTTCTGATAGGGGGGTCAAAGTTGTAAGTGATAATTTTTTCAATGATCTTAATTTCTTATCGAGGATTGTTTGGATTGAGCGCTCCGGATATCCATTGAGCTTTCCAATTTCGAAGATAAAATTTTTCTCTTTCACTACCGCATCATCTCTGAGGGGTAATGTTAGCATTCTGTGAAACATATGGTGAAATGCTGCCATTTTGTGTTGGTGAGAATGGTTAGAAATATTAGGTATAACTCGCTCTGTATTGGTTGGCTTCCTATATATTTCGAAAGATAAAGTTTTCGCCTCCCGTATAATGAGAACATCTAAGAAAGGTAAACTGTTGTTTGTCTCCCTCTCGCAGGTGAATTTTATGTTCCTATGTAAATTGTTGATTGTATCCAAAAAATTTTCCAAATCGTTACGTTTGATGATGCAAAATATATCATCAACGTATCTCCACCAGCGATTAGGTAGTAATCCTTGTTTATTTAAAAGTTCTTCGAGGTTTGCCATAAATAATTCGCATAAAAATGGGGAGAGCGGATTACCCATTGGGGCCCCTTGTAATTGTTTATAAAATTCCCCTCTGAATTTGAAATAATTTACATCCATGCAAAGCCGGGTTAGAGTAAGGTAAGACCTTACTTTGCATTTCCATAAACTACTACTCTTTTGTTTAACTAACCAATCTTCCAACAGATTGATTGAGTCCTTCACCGGGACACTTGGGAATAAAGAGGCTACATCGAAAGATACCATTATTTCGTCATCTTCGATTTCACCTGAGTTCAGAAGTTGAGTAGCGAATTCTTGTGTATTGGGAATGGATCTACTAAAAAACTTTTTCGGCATATTTTTGAATTCTTCCACTAGCCATTTGGAGATTTTTTGGGTAGGGGCTCCTACTGAAGAGATGATTTCCCTTATTTCATTCCCAGGTTTATGGACTTTAGGTAATCCTTTGATTTTTGGTAATGAAGGGTTAGGAACTTTGAGGCGGCTGAGATTGATATCGAAGTTAGGGTTACATTCTATGAGAGTTTTATCTATTTTTTTGATAATTTCTGGAAGGGGGTCGGATCTTTGTTTCCTATATGGTCCGTCATTAATTTTTTGGATGATTATATTGTCATAATCATCCTTATCCATAATAACAACTTTGTTCCCTTTGTCAGCTTTAACATAAAAAACTGGCTTTTCCCGCAATTGTTTAACTAGCTCTCTTTCATTTTTATTTTGTTCATTTCTTAATGAAGTATTTTTAATGACTTCAGCTACAATAGTCCTGGCGTCATTTATTTTCGAAAAAGGAAGGTTACAGCTATCTAGACCTGTTTCAACGTCTATAATAACCTGTTCGAGATTAACTTTGGAAGAAATGGCATAATTTAACCCCAAGTTGAGAAGATTTGTTTGTTCGTGTGTATATATAGTCTAGAAATGTCTGTTTCAACGATAACGAACCAAAGACCAAACAACCTCTGGCCTCCGGTGCCAGAAATCATCAAATAATAATTTAATAGATTACATTTTTAATACATTCCAATTATAACTAATAGTTCATCATACCATGCAGTTAAAATTATTTAGTGAATCTTTTCTCAAGCACATATTTGGGGATCGAAATTGAACATAAAATTATTTCGTAGTTCTTTATTATTCAATCGATTTTGAAAGCAAAATCAAGCGTTGATTCATTGTATTCATAATAATTGAAAAACCAATGAATTCCAATAAGTTTTCCATGCTGACTGGCTCGAAGCTTACCCTCAATGTTTATCACTTTGTTTGTATATCATGTTAATGAACGATAATACTTGGCTTGTATTCATTTCATTCAGTAGCTTGCTACAATCTAAAATAATACCTGTTATACGATATCACACAGTCAGGCTTTATTGCTTCAGCAACATCAATGCATTGAACTCAACAGAATTGGATATTATTAGCATTATAAATGACAGTTACTTAGAAAATAAACAATTTCTTACAATACCCATTTTATTGTATTCAACTCGTTTCTATTTCAACACAAAACCCAATGCTGCATAAATTCGCGTCATAATTTTATATGTATTTTTGCTCACGATATAATTCCACCGTGCCCACCGTGCATTTCTCACACCACCTCAATTAGAAACAGCAGCGCGCAAGCAATAAAAAAATGCAAAAAAGTTTATGTAAACTTTTTCAATTTTCGGTTGTTTTAGCTAAAATTTTATAATTTTGAGTTGCATTTTCAGACTCTTTGTGAAATTCTGCTACAAACACTACTTTTCAGTTCTAAAATCATCCCCGTGGGACGGAACAGTGACCGTTTATACATTTCAAAAACCAATTACGGCTCGGCAAAGCAAAATTTCAAAATTCTAAGAATACTTAGTTATGGTAAATTTGATTTCGAAAACTTAAGTGTTTTTGGTTTTTCGAAAATCGGTCTAGTTTTTGAATAATTGATCAAAAACGCGATTTTCGCATTCCGCTACATTTCACCTTAAAAGAGTAAATCTATGCTTAATTTCTTTTTGTAAATTCTTAACTATGTTATTCATAGCAGGATCACGAGAACGTTGATATTGTCGTCGACGAACGTTCTTCAACCGAATAAGCAGTTGAAGATTGTCATCGATGATAGGAGAATTTAATTTAGTTTGAGCTTTGGGAACTGAAAGAATTCTAGCTTCGATAATGTAATGATTCAAATTATCTATTGCTGTGTCGATGTCCGCAGAATTTTCTAAAATAGTTTCATGATCCACATGATTTTCAATGTGAGATCTGTAATTCAACCAATTAGCTCTATGATAGTCGAATATACAACTAATTTAATTAATGTAAGCTTTGTTGGAAAGTCTGAATGTTACAGGAAGATGAGTCAAAGTCAGCATGTGTAATGGTTCATATCATGTTGATATCTTAATGGAGTCTTTTTAATGACTTCAGCTATAATAGTTCTGGCGTCATTTATTTTTGAAAAAGAAAGGTTACAGTTATTTAGACCAGTTTCAACGTCTATAATAACTTCTTCGAGATAAACTTTGGAAGAAATAGCATAATTTAGTACCAAGTTAAGAAGATTTGTTTGTTCGTTTGTGAAATTTTGAGATGAACAATTGACTAGGAAGTTCTCTGAAAACTTTTTCTAATAATATCATTTGTAAAATACAGAGGGAAATTTTAAAAGAAAATTTATAGAAAGTTATATAGCATCCAAATTGTGAAAACCTTGGAATGTTATAACCTTTACTTAAAACTTGCAAAACAATACCCCCAAAGTTTTGAAAGTTTTTCAACCAAAGTAAAAATCGCTGAGCATTGTGAATCTGAACGAAAACGAATTCGAAAATTTGCTTGCCCAAAACGGTAGACCAACCCCCAAAACTTCCGATACAGTTTTCAGAGAACTTCCTAGTCATTCGTTCATCTCAAAATTTCACAAACGAACAAACAAATCTTCTCAACTTGGGACTAAATTATGCTATTTCTTCCAAAGTTAATCTCGAAGAAGTTATTATAGACGTTGAAAGTGGTCTAAATAACTGTAACCTTTCTTTTTCAAAAATAAATGACGCCCGAACTATTATAGCTGAAATCATTAAAAATACTCCATTAGGATATCAACAAACTAAAAATGAAAGAGAGCTAGTTAAACAAGTGCGGGAAAAGCAAGTTTTTTTTGTAAAGACTGACAAGGGAAACAAAGTCGTTATTATAGAAAAAGATGAATCTAATAACCCAAAAAATTAATGAGGGACCTTATAGTAAACAGCGATCCGACCCCCTTCCAGAAATTATTAAAAGAGTATATAAATTTCGGATTGATTGGATTCGGATGATAATTTGAAAAAATTGATCTTGTAGGTAGATCATTTTATTTTCAGTTATATTGCCTAAATCGACTTCATTTAAAGAAGCGAATGGCATTGAAGGAATATTGGTAGGTAGACTGCCATCAGAAGAAGATGATTTGGCCGATCTACTTATTAATAAATTGTTTTCGTTAGAAGATGAACTGCAAGGCGTTCCTGTGTTTTGATTATTTACATTAGAAGAATTAAGTGGTAGATTTCTACCTGGTACACTAGCGTAACTGGCATTAGAAGAAGATGATGATGAGGTCATTCTACCTGTCAATAAATTGTTTTCGTTAGAAGACGAATTTTAAGGCGTACCTGTTTTTCGTTTTAAATTCGAAGAAATAAATGCCTTAGAAGAATTAGGCGTGGCATGTGTAACGGTTTTTTGATTTTCAGGTATGTTCTGTAATTTGAAGGTCGTTGATTTGACTTGTTGTCTAAGCGAACGAACGTTTAAAATTTATTCCCTGACAGGACATTTCAAATAATTAGATTTATGATTTCCATCGCAATTTGAACATGAAAATTTATCAGTGGTTTCATTCATTGCACAAACGTCTTTCGAATGAGATTTACCACAATTCAAACACCGTATATCCATATGACAATTTTTGGTTCCGTGGCCGAAGCCTTGGCAACGACGACATTGCGTTAAGTTTGCAATACTATTATACCGTTTACAATATTCCCAATGAATTTTAATGTGGGAAATGAAACGAACTTTTTCTAAAGTTTTCAAATTTTTTACGTCACTTCGATTGAAGTGTATTAGGTAAAGTTCATGGGAAATTCCAGAGCGTGGTTTAGAAGTACCATTCGCTCTGTTTTTCATAAATAGA
Organism: Malaya genurostris; assembly: GCF_030247185.1. NCBI lineage: Eukaryota > Metazoa > Arthropoda > Insecta > Diptera > Culicidae > Malaya > Malaya genurostris. The sequence goes on along the minus strand of NC_080572.1, from coordinate 138,585,325 downwards.
TACTTGGGAAGGGGCAAAAAAGCAATTCTTTTAGTTCATTTTTAATTTCATCAGTACTTTGATCATTTGATGAGCCTTTCAAGACAGCCTTGAAGGGTCTGTCTGATTTTATATCATACAAATAAAATTTATGATGTTTCTCGGACAAATATCGGATAAGACGGTCGTAATCTTCCAATCCATCAACCAAGACTCGACATTCTACTCTTCGTCCGATTTGAACTGAGACTTTTACTTCCGGGAGAAAAGTAGAAAATTCAGTACGGAATGTTTTGAAGTCGGAAATCATCTCCGTCGCTGGAGGCATAGATTGCTGGTTCTTCCCAGAACGACAAGCGTCCATTTTGGGAATTTTTGAAGAATTTTCTTCTAGGTCGATACAATCGGATTCAGGAAGAATCTCGTAAATATTGTTAGACGGCATAGAATCAACGGAAGGGAAGTTCGTCCGTTGTCTTTTATTTTCACAAAAAGATTCTATAAGAGCGCGAATGTTATTAGAAAAATGTTGAAAAATGGATTATGATTTATTCCGTATTGAATTATTTTTAGCCTTAGGCTTGTTGCCTTTCCGGTTGGACGCAGGCATTTTTGAAATGAATGAAATTTGAAATTAAATTAACTATTCTAAATTAGTCTTCGATTAGATTCCTAGTTTGGAAAAGTCTTGATAAAGAATGATTTTGTGGTAGTCTTAATAAAGACTGATTAGTTCGAAGAATAGTTCTTTGAATAGCTAGCCTTGAAAAAGGCTGAATAATTTCTTAGTCTTGAAAAAGACTGATTATATTTGCACGGAACGACCGAAATTAGCTCTGTGCCTAATTCGTATTACTGTTTTTGAATTAGTTGATTTTAACAACAAAATTTTCAAAATAACTATGAAATTAGTTAAAATTGAGAATTTACTTTGCTGGAAAAAACTCTTATTTTTAGAGAATTAGTTTAGCTGGCGAATATCCTGGACAAAAACCAGCAATATTTCAATCCAGCACGAAATTCTCATTGACAATTAATTTGTTATTAAAATCAGAAAATTTGTTTCTTTTTTCTATCACCATCAGTACTGAAGGACAGCACAAAGAACACACAAATTGGTTTAATTAACAAGTTTATTAGCCAAAAAACCATGAGAAGTGTCAAAGTAAAACAATCAGTTAAAAAGGACAGTCTTGTTGAAACTGCTTGCAAATTGTTTTGATGTTTTTCGCATGTGTTACGATATATCCATATATACATTTCTGATTCGATTTGTAAAAATGACGTAAACTCTTAGTGGAAAGTGTATTTATTCAGAATTTGTGCGCATTTGAAGCGATTGTGCGAAATAATGTTTTTACGCGGAACAGTGAAGTGAGTTTTGAATGTTTCACTTTATATTGTATTGTATATGTCAAATGATGTTTTTTACATCTTCCAACCTTCCGGGCTACGCCGTCCGGTGTATTACTTGTATTCGGTTTTTGTTTTCCGAGTGCTCAAAGTTTTCAGTGAGAGAGTCGATTTCGCGAAGTCGAATGAAGAAAGCAGCAATTTAGAAGAAAAATTTTTAAAGAGAAGTTTATGATTCGTTTATGCTTTTTTCTCCAATACAACATCGTATTTATACCTGCCAATATAGAAAAGACTACCGCGACTGAAATATTTTTCGGTAGTAGTGTGCCATCTAGTGGCTAGTAGTCATTACGGTGGTAACGTTTTTTTTTCGGTGACAGTGCGCCACATAGCTGCAAATTGCCGAAGCCAATTCAACCATTTATGTTGGTTGAAAACAACGTTTTATTTCTCTAATTCAACTAAAAAATTAGTTGAATGGAAATGAAGTGTGCCTTAGCTAAGAAATGATAGCACGTTGAGTTGGTGAATTCAACTAAAAAATAGCCATTTCAACAAATATTTTATTATTATAAAGGGAATCAGAAATAAAAAATCTAAATTAGCAAAAGTAAGATTTTTTTAGTTGTCTTAAAAAATAACTAACTAAAATCAGAAAATCAACTAATTTTTTCGCCAAAATGCTGATTTCGGTCTTTCCGTGTGAATATAACTCTTTGTATAGCCATGAGAAAGGCTGACTGATTGTTAGTCTTTAAAAAGACTGTTAGTGAGTCAGTCAGGTAGTATTGAAAAAGACTGAAGCCTTGAATCAATAAAACTCTTGCCAGAAAAAATTTCCAGGAGCCAAGAGCTATACGCGTGCGGTGCGAACGTCTGTTCAACAACGAACGTGAGTTCTATGGTTATTTTTTTCTAGCAGTGGTTTCACGGAACCTACCGTCAGTTGTATACCACCTTCCTCCATACATAAATTTTTCTGGTGGCAAAGGTGTATTATCTATCTGTATCTCATTTCCTCATAATTGTAATATTCTTTTAATTGGAGCGAGAAACAGTTAAGTATTATTTAAATTTATTGGAATATCTTGATAATTCGTATCAGTACATCTTGGTGCAACAAAGTGCAATGTCTTTTCTGACGTGCCGAACGAAAACGTGTTTTCGACTATTTCTGGCCGATGCAGGTATGGTCATTTAGGGGTTAGCCAAATTTTGTGCTAGGGCACATAACCGTTTTCATTATTTTTACGTTTCGTCTTTGACTCATCAGTGCAGAGTAGTTCAAATTGAACTGCTTATTGCTAAACTCGGCAGTTCAATTTGAACCGCTAAGCAGACGTAAAGTTTCTGCTACTTACAGAACACTTTTTGTTTTGCAACGGTATTGCGATTTGATAATTATTATTCAATATGTCATTCAGGCACTGTTTTATTTTGTCCAAGACAAACGGTTCATTTTTGCCAGCAGCGTTTTAGCGAATATCTTCAATTGCACGCAGACTATCTGTGAAAAGAAAATAATGGTTCGGAGATAATGTGACGATTACACTCAAACTATAATGAACTGCTGCTAACTCTGCTATATAAACAGATGCAAGTTTTTGATGCCTAAATGAAGCTTTATTGTTGAATATACCAAACCCAGTAGCCTCTTCAATTCGTGATCGGTCCGTGTAAAATATTTTCCCAGAGTCAATATGCCTGAACTTAATTGTAAATATTTTGGGATTTTCATCGAGCGTAGGTGTTCCAGGATTCCACGCGCTTCGCGCTGTATGAATGTGTCGAAAAATAGAGTTGAGTCAGGGACATTTAGGAGGGTGTTAAAATATACTGTCATGAATCTTGTTTGAGATTGAAGCTCAACTAGCCTTTCGAAGCTATTAATAACCAGGGGATTCAGTACCTCACATCTTAATAGCAGTCGCGATGAAAACTCCCAAAAACGATCTTTCAATGGAAGAACTCCCGCCAGAACTTCAAGACTCATTGTATGTGTCGAATGCGTGCAGCCTAAGGCAATTCGCAAACAACGGTACTGAATTCGATAATATTTGATAATATAAGAGTTTGCAGCGGAACGAAAGCAAATGCATCCATATTCCATCACTGAAAGTATCGTTGTCCTAAACATTTTTATTAGATCTTCCGGATGAGCACCCCACTAAGATCCTGTTATTGTTCGAAGAAAATTTACTCTATGTTGGCATTTTGGCATATCAGATACCTAATGTGTACTCCCCACGTGCATTTGGAATCAAACCACACCCCAAGGTATTTGAAAGTCGAAACTTGTTGGATCATTCTTTCCATCATATGAAGCTGAAGTTGCGTGGGATCATGCTTTCTTGAAAAGACGACCAGCTCTGTTTTCTCCGCAGAGAATTCGATACCCAGATGAACAGCCCAAACCGACAAGTTATCTAAGGTATCTTGTAATGGTTTTTGCAGATCAATAGCTTTGGGTCCAGTAACTGAAACCACGCCATTATCTGCCAATTATCTTAGTGTACATGAGGTTACTAAACAGCTGTCAATGTCATTCAAGTAGAGGAGCGGAATGAGGCATGAGCCTTGAGGGAGACCCATGTCGTTAATTCTGAATATTGCCAAATAGCAATGTGAAAAATACATGCATTTCTCTGACAAAAGGTTGTGAAAATAATTATTTATAATCGCTGGAAGTCCATGTTGATGGAGCTTGTCTGAAAGAATATCACTGAAAACTGAATCAAATGCTCCTTTAATGTCTAAAAATACAGATGCCATTTGTTGTTTTTGAACGAAGGCAATTAGGATGTCAGACGAAAGTAATGCAAGGCAATCATTCGTCCCTTTATTTCTACGGAAGAAAAGTAAGTGGCTGACAACAAACCGATCGTCTCGACCCAAGTGTCGAGACGTAGAATAATTTTTTCGAACAAATTTGTGATTGGAAGCTGGTTTTTCCTGTTTTTGAATGGCGATAACTTTCACTCGCCTCCAGTTAGGTGGAACAATATTTTGCTCAAGAGATTTGTTGAATAATTCCAACAAACGTCTTTTTGCGAGGTCGGGCAGATTCTTCACTAAGTTGAATTTATTTCTGTCAAACGCAGGAGCGTTATTGTTACAAGACATGAGTGCTATGGAAAATTCCTTCATTGAAAAGGAACTATTAATGGAACCATTATTTGGAGAAGACTCCCTAGTAGTGCTATGCCTAGGAATAGAATCTGGACAAACTTTCCTCGCAAAATAAAATATCGATTCCTCACTCGTCTGGCCGTATTCCAAAGAGTTCTCATCGAGGTTTTTCTTGACAAACCTTCAACAAAATGTCTCAATTAGCTACATTTCTTGGCCCAAAGTATGCTCTTGTACTTGATTTCTCAAGTCAAGAATTTTTCAAAGCTCTGAGTTCCTCTTCTTAGTTTTAAAAACGTCTTGAAAGCATTTTGTCTCGCGTGTTTAGCATCTGAGCATCGTGTTTAGCATCACTCTTTGTGCCACCAAGGGTTTGGAGGGCTTCTGTTAGACGATGGACCAAGAAATTGTTTGGTTTGGGCTTGTTCTACGGCCTCCAGAATCGAATAACCGAGGAAGTCATATTCTTCAAATTGAGAGGAGCACTTCCATTGAGTTCAAAGTATTTGAGAAACTACTTTGGTATTCAACCCAGTCAACATTTTTTGTCAAATCATATGGAATATTAACTGAATTAGCAATGCTTTTCTTACTGCTAATTTAGATGATGATTGGTAAATGATCGTTACCGTATAAATCAGGAAATACTTTCCAGGTGCAATCTAGTCGAATTGAAGTCGAGCAAAGAGATAAATCTAATGCATTTGGACGTACATTAGGTCTTGGGATCCGTGTCATGCTACACGGAAAAGCCAGCGATCGCAAAACAACTAAAATATTAATTGTTTTTCTGATTTTGATTGGTTAAAATTTGGTAGAACTAACCGACTGTTGTTTTAACTAATCTGTCATTTTTGATTTATCGTGCTGGCAGCTTAGCAACGACACCCAACAAGTAATGAAACGTTTCAGTTGAGCAATGCCAAACACCCTGAGCGAACAATGAAACGTTTCAATGATATGTCACTCGTGCAATTGAGCAAAGACACAATCCCAGCAAAGTTACTTGTATGCATGAAAGCAAAAAGATGTCTCAGTTGTGTCAACCAATTATTCAGTTATTTGAACTTAAGACGCCAATTGCAATAAATATTTTTTACTGTTAACCTCTTCTGGGGGCAGTTAATCGTTCACTGCTTCAACAACGAAATTTTACCTAGTTAACTGCTTATATCTTTATCACTAAACTCACAAAGGATATAGAAATGAACCAAAAGATTACAATTCTCAAAAGGGAACTCACCAGAAAAATGGTCACAGGGAATTAGGAAATTTTTCCTTCACTTGCAGAATGGCTCGCTGGTAAACCTAATGCTACAGATACACTTTCAAGAAAATACAAATAGTACCACTTCACTTTAGCAGCAAATTTTTAAGCTTTAAGCGGTTTTAATAACATTGACATGAACTGTCCTAGAATACATTATTCTCAGATGAACTTAAAACATTTATACTGTAGGAATATCTATTTAACACATGGAAAACTTGTTTTACAATTAACTGTTATATTTTTCTACATACTTTCACTTACATAAAACGACCACTACGTAACTAACATAAATGACGTTCATTTATCATTGAAATTTTTCAATATGAAACGCTTCTGGTGAAATGAAGGGGTTTTTTGTTCTGCCTTTTGCTGTCTTCGTTCTCCGCCAAGTGACAGCATTTGAATACAACAATTTCGGTTACCTGAATGGTTATGTCAAAATCAACAGATATGTTAGTTAAATCAGCAACATTTTAGTTGAAACAACCAGGGTGTGAAACAACAATTGCAATATTGTAATTTTGTGATCTGCGGGTTCGTCATGCTAAAATTGTCGCAAATGTTATATATTAATGATGATCTGCTATCATTGTAAACGGAACACCACATAATTCCGTGCGAATTGAAATCTTAATGAATCAATCATGGAGCAGGGAGGGCTTCGACCATTTCATTAAGCTGTCTTTGTCCAACTTGAGGTCTTGCAGGAATATATACCGAAGCAATGTAAATATCTTTTCCTTTAATGTTTATTTGACAAGCAACAACTTCTATACTAGAAGTTGAAGGAACGTTTAAGCTATAAAAGGAATAACATTTGCTCTCGTAGAGGCTTTCTTTCTTTAAGCTTGATGTCGTTAGTTTAGTAGTTCATCTAACAATACTTTATTGAAAAGATTTCAGACTTAAGCTAACCTACTGCCTGTTCTATAATGTACATTGAGGTGGGAGGAGCCAGTTACAATTCTTTCGTAAAATAAATAAGTATCGATTGGTACATCAATGCAAAGAAGGCAAATGAACCTATAGCGCATTACGCAAGGGAAAGATCTGTCGCTTAGGCAAATAGTGTGGGAAGTTTGCTTGATCACTGTGTGCAGCGTATGTTGCAACGCGGCTGGCAAGCATGGGAACTTATACCGTTTTGCAATCGGATCTTGGGAAATGTAACGATCGTTTGGAATTTTGGTACATGTTCGGTTTTAGTTTATGATTCGGTTTGGGTTAGTCGGGTCAATATTATCATGCTACATCACCCACCTTTTGGTTGAATATTGTACCGTAGTGTAATCATTCAAATGTCATCGAACTGGCTCCCTAACATTATTAATGAATAGTGTATGTTGTAGTGTGTTGTGTATCTGCTGTATATAATCTACTGTAAGTGTGGTTTAATTGGGGTTGTATGTGTGTCATAAAAATATACTAAGAATTTTTTTTTTAATTTTATCTTTCACAAGTCTGTTTTTGTGTACTATCATTCGTTGCTTTTGTTTTTGATTTCGCACCTTACATCTAAAAATTTTATTATGGTGTATCGGTGTCCGATATAAAATAAATCGACTTTCTTCCTTTTTTCGTTTAGTAAATACACTGTTTCGTCTATTTGTACTTCTAGTGGGTTTATATGGATATTTGAGTTTTTGCATCTGGAGTTTTTACTTTGTTTGATATTGCGTTATATTTTTCCAGTTTGTATTTGAGTTCGTTGTTGTGAAGATCAAAATTGAAACGGGGGTCGTTATCTTTGGGTAATTTTCTTGCGGAAATTTAGCTTTAATTCCAAAGACTAGGTAAATGCGTAATATGGTAACCAGTCATCCCAGTCAGCTTGATGTTCATTGACGAATAATCGCAGATACTCGTTTAGGCATCTGTGAATTCTCTCCAATGACCCAATAGTCTGTAGATGATAGGCTGTTGCGAAATTTTGTTTGATTTGTAAGTATTTCCATACTTTCTCAAGAACTTCATTTTTGTACTCGGTTCTTTGGTCGGATTTTAATTCCAAAATTTTCCATATATTAGTATGAATTTTTCTACTAAGGTTAATTTGGGACACTTTCGACTGGATTCTATTTGAATGTAGATTTGTTTATCGGTTATGCAGTCAATAATGGATTAAAACGATTATTTTTGTTTTTTTTTGTCAAAACAAAAATAATTTTTTTTCTACTAAGTTTTTAGCTATTGTGTTTGCTTCTTTGTTTTGGATGGGTATTATTGCAATGTATTTTGTTCACATTGTATAGTTATTGCATAGCGGTTGTTATTGTTGGATTTGGGTAATGGACCTATTGTATCTATTGATATTATTTCGAATGGTTTTGACGGTGTGTTGGTTATTATTTGTTTTTCTTTATTGCGTTTAAAAATTTTATTCCTTTTACACGACTCACATATCTTTAAAATTGTAATATTCTTTTATTTTGAGGTACAGACGATACTGCCCTACATTTCCTCCCGTAGGGGTTTCGTGATAATTTTTTGAATGATTCTGTATCTTGCCAGGTTCACTGATAAACTTGGGTGGATGATACATTATTATATGTATGTTTTTATTCGTTTGTTGTACTAACGCTTTGAATATATTTATGGGTGCCCTTTTAAATATTGCTTCTTCTGTCGATATGGCGACTTTATTTATTTTTATTTTTGTCATTTCTTGTTCTAATGTTTATTTACATGTTTTTCTATTTGCTTTAATAATTTTTTCATTTGTGCGTCTTTGTATATGCTAATTATTAGGTAAATATTTTCTACAGTTATTCTTAACGTAGGTAAGGTTCTCGTTTCAGTCGGGTTTTCGGTCGTATAGATAACGAGGTGATCAGTCTCTTTATCTTTTGTCGTTCGTAACTTGTCTGTCACAGTTGTCGGTTTATTGCTAAAATTGCTATTGTTAATATTGTTGTTATTATTATTATTATTATCATTTAATTTTGTCATGGCTCTTGTGTTGACTCTAAATACGTTGAGGACTTTTAATTCATCGGAGGTTGTAATAATTCTGGATACGGCATCTGCCGTAGCGTTGCTTTTTCCTTAATATATCCTATGTTGAAATCAAATTCTTCTGAATCTAATCTCATTCTTGTTAGCTTAGAAGTAGGGTTTTTCATGTTACATAGATATACTAGGGGTCGGTGGTCTGTCTTAACCGTAAATTTTCTTCCTTATAGGTACGGTTTAAAATAATTTATTTCCCAGTGTTTTCTTGTTAGTTCCTTCAGTATTGTTGATTTATTCTTGTCGCCGGGGGTGAAACTTTTGCTCGCAAAAGCTATAGGAAAGTCGTTTCCGTTTCTGATTTGAGAAAGTACAGCTCCGCAACCTACGTCTGAAGCGTCTGTTGTGAGTATAAAGGGTAGTGTGAAGTCTGGGTATTGAAGTAATTTAGGTGCCATTAAGTATAGTTTAAACACTCCAAATACCAAGCCTCAAAAAAAGTTGGAACGGTAACTTTGAGCTGTCATAGCTCAGCTGTTTTTCAACGAATCTCAATAAATTTTACACCCTCGAATTTTGTGAAGCTCGTAGATTGATTCCAAAACTTTGTAGCAGACGATTGGTAAAGGAAAACCAATGAAATTTTGATTTTTCCCGTTCCAAGTTTTTTTCACGCGCCCAATATGCCCTCTCTGCTTTCCAATTTTCTTTCCTTTGGCATAATCGTCGCATAAAAAAAATTTAATACTTCAACTTTACCGAGTCATAATTTTGTTGTTAGTAATCCGATCTTCAAAATTTGTTCACCATTGGAAAGGCACTACTTTCACAAATAAAATGCACTGAAAAAAACTAAAAATAGGGTTATCTACCCAAAGTTATTATGTAAACTGTAGATAGAAGACCTAAGATAAGATGACTATTCGATTTGCTAGTGATACCAGCTACAATTTTCGCTCAACTACCATTCCTGCACAATCAAAAGAAAACATTAAACAATCAATGAATTTATAAATGCATATGAATTTTTCATTTTTTTTTTTTCACATGTTTGTATATGACTCAAAAATTAAAGCGATGACATGTACATTTTTTTGATTCAAAATATTGGAATCATTACCTGAAACAATGTATTGATGACCAAAATTATATATCCGTTCAAAGAATCTCAAAAAATTTGGTACACATACAGAGAATTTCTATTATTGGGAAAATTTTGCAAAAAAAAAACAAATCAAAACTTTGAAATTGTATGACATATATTTTTTTATTATTTTAGTTGGAAATTTATTATGAACAAAATTCACAAAAAAATATTTTAAATTATTTCAATGGCTTAGTACAATAAGAAATAGAACGTAAAATTATATGAATTTTATTTACTAACCCATGGCAAAAGAAACCAACCACAATTTTAAAAAAAATTATTGCTTGATATTTGTTTTACAAGCAATTAAGAACAAAAACGCATATCTTAAATTTTCCGCAATCCTAAACGACATCAATTATAATAGATAGAATATAAAAATTTAAATATCGCAAACTTAGAATTGAATCGGAATATATAGAAATCGAAAATTATTTGAATTTTCTATTAGTAAACAATTCAGAAAAAGTAGAATTCTGAATTTAGCACAAAAATCACACGAAATTAGTTCCACTATTTCAGGTACTTATGAAACTGGAATCGCCCGAAGATTGGCTTTGCAGCAGCCTTTGCGATTAGCACCAACCAACCAATCTATTTGCAGCTTACAGTTGTCTTCGTCTCGAAAAACAACCTCTTCGTTTGAATGCTTTTTACTGAATGAAACCCTGCACCTATGTTATCAGAACTAATTGGCTCAAGTGGCATGTTCCCCTAGTTATTTGGAGATTCATGCCTTGCGTAGCTTCTCATCAACTTCCTGATGGGAAGGGAAGGATAAAAAGAACATGGAAGGGAATTGGGAATTGGGTGAGGTGGAAAAACTGCACGAAACTTAAAGAAATAAATCGTCCTGCATCCCCGAAAGGAAGCTGAACGATCTGCAGGTGCCAAAATTCACGGTAGGTAAAACCTCCAACCACCGAGAGGCCTTAGAGATTTTACAAAAACGACACCATTCTGCATTCCCCGAAGAATGCAGAACGATTTCTTCCCAAATATGCACTTGAATTAATTTGACACTTTAGAAGACAAAAATACCTTATTTTCATATATAGCTAATAAATTACTTATATAATACGAATATTTTTCAATGGAAAAACCTAATGTATGAACATAATTTAACAAAAATTTAAAAAATATCTCCTCCGCCTTTTTTTTATAAACATGCTCGAAAATATTTACTGTCAAATACAAAAAACGGATTTTTTTTTGTTTGCCTGAATGTTAGATATAGCAGTTTAAAAATAACCTGTTTTTGAATTATTTTTGCTCATAATTTCGGTTCAGAAAACGCTACCTGAATACGCCAGTCATTAAAAAAATGGTTTTAACAAACTCTAAATGATGTTGAAAGATACCTAATACGAAAAGTGAAAAATAAAAATGCTGATTTTTTTTAGGAACATCCCAAGTTGCTCTTCAAAAACAGCTGTAACATTGAAACAGTTGCAGATACTACAATGGTGTCCTCAGCCAAGCTGCTCGATATAAGTTTAACTACAATTTTGCCGAAAGATGCAGTCCTCTATCACAACACATCCGGAAAATAAGTTTTGCATCACCTTAATAATAAGAGCCACCCTAATTCCATGTACATCGACATATCGCTTATCTATCACTGATCATTTGTTTTGAAGACATCATAGCTCTAAAGTATAAGTTAAACCACAAATGTTGTTGTCCCCCTAAATTGTGAATCCGGACCACTGTGCAATGCAATTTAACTCGGATATTTCAAAATTTTCTATCTTTTACCTATTTTTTGAGATTCTACGGCAAACCTAGAACAAAATCAGAATTTTAGTAGTTATCAATTGCGTTTCGGTTGTGCATAAAAATTGTTTAGATCGTTTGTCCAATACAAAAATATAACTATTTTTAGAGTTTTAGGTTATTTACTAATTTTTTTAAAATTTTCAGTGAAATCCAAGTTTCAGTTTTTTTGTTTATAATTAATTTTAAAATAAAATAATAAAAAAATATATGTCATAAAATTTCAAAGTTTTGATTTCATGTTGTTTGGCAAAGTTTTCCCAATAATACAAATTTGTACCAAATTTCTTGAAATTCATTGAACGGATATATAATTTTGGTAATCAATACATTGTTTCTGGTAATGATTCTAAAATTCTGAATCAAGAAAATGTACATGTCATCGCTTAATATTTTTTGTTTTTTTTTCAGTGCATTTTATTTCTGGAAGTATTACCTTTCCAATGGTTAACAAATTTTGAAGATCGGTTGACTAACAACAAAGTTATGACTCGGTAAATTTGAAGTTCTCAATATCCGATTCGCGATGCAGGTGCCGCATGATTGCAGATAGGGCACATTTTGATCTTGAAAAAAACTTGGAACGGGAAAAATAAGATTTTCATTAGTTTTTCCTAAAAGATCGTCAATAATGATATACTTAAAATAATCTACAAACTTCACAAAATTCGAGGGTGAAAAATTTATCGAAATTGGTCAAGTAACAACTGAGCTATGATAGCTCAAAGTTACCGTTCCAACTTTTTTCAGGCTTGGTGCTTCGCGTAATATTTTTAGGCTTGGTATTAGGACTGTTAATGTGTTAAAAGCGTTTTGACATTCATTAGTCTATATGAATTGTTTATTTTTCTTAAGGAGTTTATTGAGAGGGTGTGCAATCGTTGCGAAATTTGGTACGAATTTACGGTAATAATTGCAGAAAGCTACAAATCGTCTAGTGTCGTCGCTGTTTTTCGGTATCGGATAGTTGCTGATGGCGTCATATTTTTTACTGTCAGGTAGTATTCCTTTATCTGTAATTTTATTTTTGTCGTGAATACAACTTACTTTACTATGGGGCGCCTTTTCAAAATTTACCCTCTGAGAGAGTGATAAGTTTTTGATCGTGAATATCTCCTGTTGTATCTAATGAATCAACATAATTCTTGCTACATGCCATCGGAAATATGATCACAATTTTTTTCAGTTGTGTGACATATTCTCAAATAGTTCAAAATTAAACTTTTCTGAAATGTTTGGTATAAACGAGTATCAAAGAGGATAATTCATAAGGCGCGTTTGCCTTTCTCGTATTTTGAAAGCTCATAGCTCAGTGATCTGTAGAAGGATTTATATAATCTAACTACCAATAGAATCGAAAATTTTCAACTTGAACCTGTATTGCAACAACATTGAAGTTTTTCAATAGTACACTATTGAAAAACCTGTTTGATTTAACTAATGGCAGTACCAGCCAATCAGAACGCGAGATGTATGCATCTATTCAAGAGCATCCATATAAAATTTGAGTGGTTTATTTTTCCTACCAATTGCTGAGCAACTGTTCCCGAAACAAGACATACGAGAGCAACATCGGGGACCTGTCGTCTCACTGTTTCCCGATCTGAATGCACGAGACACCGTCAGCACAATGACACCGAAAATCGGTAGAAAGGCAGCCAAAAAGTCCAGCAAGGCTCATTGCCGAAACAAGACACACACGAGAACCATCTCAGATCTCAATATTTCCTACCAAATGATTCATCAAGATGGAAGTTAAATTAATTTGCACCTTCACTAACACATTCAATTACGAACGGCAATGCGTAAGCGAAAGTGATGATTTTAAACACATCTTTACACTAGTATACAAATATGCCGTGCGAAACAGAGTTGCCACAGATCAATATGTATTTTTGTCGTGATTACTTTAGTATGCGGCAGAAAACAAAAATGAACAAATTGTTAGAACAAATGTTTCCACTTGATTTGCGCATTCAACTTTCCAGGCGTGTCAGAACTGGCTAAACTTGAAGCAATCCTAAATATTTCTTTATCACAGTGATGTGATCGTCCTGAACAGGACGGGGTTTTTAACTCCTCGTCGTTACGGATGGCCAGCTGCAGATGGCGAGGGATGATTTTCGTTTTCTTGTTGTCACGGGCAGCGTTATCGGCCAATTCCAACACTTCGGCAGCTAAGTACTCCATCACTGCCGCCAGATAGACCGGTGCACCGGCATCGACACGCTCTGCGTAGTTTCCCTTCAGGAGCAAACGATGGATTTTGCCAACTGGGAACTGCAGACCAGCACGGTTCGAGCGGGACTTTGCCTTGCCCTTAACTGTTCCTCCTGTGTGAGTGTTTCTGCGTAAAAATTCCATAAGATGCTGTTAACAGCTAACATAGACAGCCATTTCAGTATTACTGGCTGCCGCTCTACTAACTCTCTCTTTTATATCGTCTCACTGTTTCCCGTTCTGCGAAATTTTAACAAAGGGGACGTCCGTCCACCTAGCAGGTATAAAATGAAATGGGATATGAGAAATAGCGTCATTCGTCATCTAACACTCGATGTGGATAGACGAATAACCTACTACGACTAATTTCGATTTTGTTTTATCTTTTATTAGCAGTTTTCTACCTACGCAAGCTATGGGTAAAACGCGCCATAGATCCGAGAAGGATCCAAAGGATGCTAAGCGTCTGAAGCCAAGTGATGTACAGGTAAACGACCGTTTGCTGAGAAACAGCCAATACGCTGATCTGCCAGTTGAGGTCGAAGAGGAACTGTAGAAGAAGGAAAAAATGCCGCCTTTCTACCTGAAGGGCTTCCCACCAACTCTACGCTCGGATTTCTACACACTGATCAGCAAAGGACTACAGGCAACAATCCGTTTATGTACTGAAGGCTACAAAATAACTGTTCCGGCTTTGAACCACTACAAAGGAGTGGAATGTTATCTGAAGCAGACAAAAGCGAAATACTTCGCACACGATATTGCCGCCAACAAACCAATGAAGGTTGTACTTCGAGGACTACCCGACATGATGGAAGCCGAACTAAAGCAGGCACTGTCGGAGGCTGGACTAAAGCTTATGATGGTGTTTAAAATGAAACGACATAATACGGACAAAATATGTAGAGATCAACTGTACCTGATTCATCTGGAGAAGGGCTCCATCACCATGAGTCAACTGAAAACGATTAAATCGTTATTTCACATAATCATCGAATGGCAAAAGTATAAACCGGTACATCGGGATGTCACACAGTGCACGAACTGTTTGAACTATGGCCATGGAGCGAGGAATTGCCGCATGAAAAGTCGGTGCGGGAAATGTGCCGAATCACAAAATACCAACGATTGCCTACTAGATGACATCGCTGTAAAATATGTGAACTGTGATGGCGACCATCCATCTACTAGCAAATCGTGTCCCAAACGTGCTGAGTTCACAAAAATTCGACAACAGGCGTCCCGTAAACAGTCAACGCGCAAGAATGTTCCACAGAAGGATGAAATTAATTTCCCACGGCTTCCACCGAAGATGGATATTCCAAATTTGCCTCCACTTCCTCGCAGCAATCCAAAAGGTTCAGCCGCTGGATCACAAAAAGAATCTTCCTCAAAAATCCCTCCTGGATGGAGCAATAATCAACCACAAGCAAAGGATGATTCTGGTGACTTATTCTCTGCTGAACAACTGATCGTCCTTTTTGAAACAATGACAACAAAACTTCGAAACTGCAGAACGCGGTTAGATCAAATCAACGCCTTAGGCAAATTCATCATCGAATATGCAATATAATGAGTTGGTTATAGTAAATTGGAAGGCTTGCTCACTCAGGAGCAAAACTGCTGAATTGTCCGACTTTCTTCAAGAGAAGAATGCCGATATTGCTATTTTAACTGAAACTCATCTTAAACCTAAAATTTTTATTTCCAATTACAAGATTCACAGGCTCGACAGGACAACTACCAGAGGAGGGGGAGTTGCCATTGCCATTAAACGATCCATTCAGCATAGGCCTATGTCAGCCTTAAAATTGCAACTAATAGAAGCCATCGGAATTGAGATTACAACGACGATGGGACCCATTATCATCATTGCAGCGTACTGCCCCAAACAAACCAATCTTCGAGATGATACGTGTGCATCATTGAAGCGAGATCTGGCTATGCTCACTCGACGACAGAACAAATTCATCATTGCTGGGGACCTGAACGCACGGCATGAGCTGTGGGGAAACAAAAGACAGAATCGAAACGGATTCGTACTTGCCGAAGATTACGAAGCTGGACAGTACAACATCCTCGCTCCGGATCAACCAACGCGACTTTCCAGATCGGGAGTTCATTCCATTTTGGATATATTCATCAGCAACATCGCCGTAGACAGCTCTCCGATTGTCTTCAACGAGCTATCTAGACCACTTTCCTGTAATATTGACGTTGGGATCTTCACCAGAAACAGTGCCTATTCCACCTCGGAGGAACTATTATCGCACCGACGGGGTCCAATTTCAACAAATCGCCGACCAACTCATTAATATCGATTTGCCACTAGATTCCCCGATGGAAATCGATGCGGCCCTATCTTCCTTCCAGCATTCAATCACAGTCGCTAAGATTAATAAACAGATATTTATGCAAGAATGAGAAATAGCATCATTTAAGTTAAAGCAGCTACTCTGAACGTACGAGACACCGTCAGCACGATGGCACGGAAAACCGGTAGAAAGGCAGATTTGTACCGTCACTAACACATTCAATTACGAACAGCAATGCGAAAGCGAAAGTGATGATGTTGAACACATCTTTATACTAGTATGGGGTCGTGTGAAAATATGCCATGCGAAACAGGGTTGCCATATATACAGGTTAATCTGTATTATTATTATTATTATTATTATTACTATCATTATTATTATTAGAATGACCCTTGCATACCGAAGATCGTCGATACATTGCAGAGCAGGCCATTGCAATTGTTTCGTACTGAAATTTCGGAAAAATCAGATATCTTCGAACTTTATAGCTTCAATAAAAATAAACTACAAATTTGTCGTACCTATCCTCCTATATTAGAAAATTAAAAAGGAATTGTTTCAAGTTTGGAATATATAGTTGTAGAATAGTACCTGTTTAATGTAACTAATCTGTACTTTAATGTAGGTGTATCGCTTCAAACTCTATTAGTGAAAAAGAGGAAAGCTTGCACAATTCATACAATCAATCAACTAACTCATATTCGGAAAAGTGATGCGTGTCAGTTTTTTCGTATTCACGACATCCAATTATGTCTCTGACATTACCCACCCGCCTTTTTTGTTTATTTGTCTAAAATCTACCACAAATCTCCATCTTCTTGTTGCGTTGTTTGATTTTTTTTGTACTAGAAGAATGGGGCTATTGTAATGTGATATAGAAGGTTCTATACTTTTGTTGTTCAACATTTTATTGACATGTGTTTCTATTTCGTCGTGTTGTGAATGAACCATTTTGTATTTAGGAATGTAGACTGGAATGTTATCGTTTAGGTTGATATTTTGGTTATAGAAGTTATTGGTCGTCAAAGGTTCTTCTGGAGTAGAGAATATATCCGTATATTTCTATATTAGATTCATTAATTCTTTTTGTGCGTACGTAGGTACGTTGTTCATGTCTATTTCTTTCAATAGTTTATGATTTCTTGTTTCGTTCAGTGGGTTATTGTTGAATTTCATTACATTGTAATTCGCTAACGGTTCCATTTCAGGTTTAAATTCTAAGTTGGATATATTTACAGGTGATTTTCTTGTGTCCATGATTTTTATGTAAGGGTTTTGTGGGGATATAATAGAAGATGTTGTTATTGGGAAATTTCATCTGGCAACACTGTTGACATTAATAGTTGCTGCTTTCTACAGCTATTTTTGCAACCAAATTAAGAGTGTTCATTTGAAATTTTCAAACGACAACTTATATTTAACTTGTTATTAACTGTATTTTTGTTCAGGGTTAGTTGTAGGATTGTGAATTGGTGGCTGATAATCGGTGTGCTGGGCGAATTAAGTTCTGTGGATTTTGTCCTAAGAATCATTTTCGATTGACCATTTTGTGATCGGTGGAGTGGTAGTGCCCCTATCGGATTACTCTAATCAGCCGTTGTGTTTGTTTCTCTCCTGTCCGGCAGCGCCGCAATAGATGCGCCTAGTGTTGATCGTGTAGTGGTGTGCGGGATTAGTGATTTGGTATATCGATCCGTACGCTGCCGATGCTAGTACATTGTATTTTTTTTCTGGTGTACCAACGCTCAACATACACTGCGTGTCTGGGACTCACTTCGCTAACGCTGTCTACCAACAGTAATAGTGATAGCTTGAGTTCTACCGGGTGGCAGTGGTTGGTATTGTGCCGGTGCAGTGGTTCTGCTTCTTCTGCAACGACATTCGTTGCATCTTTGTGCAGAAGGTTCTCGCTGGGTGCGTGCTGTTAACAGCCAGTAAGCGTGTTAGTGCGTACTTTTTTACGAGTGAGGCTTTGGTGGAAGTAGATTTAGTGGGCCGATATACTGGTAACTGTCTTGCCGGTTCACGTTTTTTGATCGACAGGTTCAGCGCGATTATTTTGCGGTGTTGTGGGTGGTTGGGCGCACCTATGGCTGTGCGATTGATATTCTTGTCTTGGTATTTGTGCTCCATTATTCTTGTCGACAATTTGGCCAGTGCCGGTTGCTGTGCTTTGGTCATTAGTTTGCTCTCTAACAATAAATATTAGTTTAATTAGTTGTTTTCCCCCCCCCCCCCCTGGGATTTTTTTTACCATATTCATGTGCATTTCGTTCAGTATTTTTTTTATTGTTGTAATCAAATATATCAACATCTGTGCTTATTGTGTGCTTGCGTCTAGATTACTAATTATTGTAATCGATCAGGATGGAATGGCTGATGATATGTCCTGTGGAGTTTGTCATCAGCCTGAGACCGACAAGAATGATCTTTCGACATGTTTGTACTGGTTTACGTCTGTTCATCATAAATGTCGGGGTATAGTGGGTGTAGCGGCTCGACGAGCTAAACAAAACCCCTATTTTTGTACGTGACAAACGTATCACTGATATGCATAAAATTGAAAAATCCTTTATCTCATCAATGAGCAATAAACTTAATGCTACTGTCTCTGCCGCGGTGGCTGAGCAGATGCAACAAGTTCGGGATGAAATTAGGGTCATTACTAGTGCTGTTGAGTCTTCGCAAAATTTCTTGTCTGAGAAGTTCGATTCAATAGTTTCGAATTTCAAGGACTTGATGTCTGAGAATGAGCATCTGCAACTAGAAATCGATACATTGAAGCATTCACCAGCTTCGCTGACTGCTACTGTTCATAAAATTGAAAATTACTAGGCAAAGGAGAATAAAAAACCAATTTTAATCCACCTAGTGGTGTAATGATGCCTTTCTCATATTACTCGTTACATCATAAATATAACCGTGAAATTCACAAAAAGAACTGTTTATTGGATAGGAATAGGATAATTTGTTTGGATCTAATCTCAAAAACTCTATAAATCCTGTTTAACCTGTAATTCCGGAACCGAAAGTAGTATCCACAACAAATTAAGGAATTCCGTATGAAACTGTAAGACTTTTCTTTTGAACCTATAAGTTTGTGAAAATCTATTTGGCCATCTCCAAGAAAAGTGAGTGAGATCCTTTTTGCAGTTTCTAATCACTATTTCCAATTCTCCCGAAACCGGATTCAGATGAACGGAATAACCGAAGTTGGTTCGTTTGCTACCAACAAATATGACCTAGAATTTGGAACAGTTTTGAACGTAGTTAAATTTATACTTACTATCTCATGCTCTATTTCGTTTAAACCAATTAAAGTAAATCTAACGAAACGAACCAGCGTTTCTGTTACTACTGCGTGCTAAACAGCATGAATCAGCAGCATGAAACATGTAGTAGGATTGTTATTATTATAATTGACATCACTACACAACGTGTACGAAATAGAACAAAGCACGCCTTGTTCGTTTTGTGTTTTCTTCTTCTTTCGGTGTTGTACATTTGTCACTCTATATGGCGATTTGAAAGCTTTGACATTCATCGCCCTGTAACTGCGGAACCGGAAGTCGGATCCGGATGAAATTTCACAATAGGTTTAAAGACAGTATGAACTTTAATTCAAATCAAGATTTGTGCAAATCGGTTCAAGCATCGCAGAGAAATCGAGGTGAATTTAGTTTTAGGAGTTTTTCTTCTCCTCTTTCGGAACAGGAAAAGAGGGGACCAGTAGTGCCGAATTAAGTTTTTATGCCCACAAACTAACAAGCTCTGCAAACTAGAAGAATTTATCAGACAGTTTTATGGGATTTGTACCTGTTTTTAACCATCGTTCGTGGAAAAATACTAATAAAAGTGTTAATTTTCCACTTATCACGCTTTAGTTCCGGAACCGGAAGTCGGATCCAGAAAAAACGTTCCACAATTTTTTAGGATATTATAAGACCTTACATTTGAATCTAAGTTTGCGAAAATCGGTTGAGTTATTCCAGAGATAATTGAGTGTTAACTTTTTCTCAAATTTTCACATATTACCATATAACTCCAGAACCGGAAGTCACATTCAAACGAAATTCAATAGCAAGCTATGGGAACATAATACCTTTCATTTGAATCTTAGTTTGTGAAAATCGGTTCAGCCATCTCTGAAAAAAGTGAGTGCATATTTTTTTCACTTTTTTGGTACATATCATCCTATATCTCCGGAACCGGAAGTCGGATCGGAATGAAATTCAATAGCAGGCTATGGGACTATGAGACCTTTCATTTGAATCTTTGTTTGTGAAAATCGGTTTGGCCATCTCTGAGAAAAGTGAGTGCATATTTTTGTTACATACACACACACATACACACACGGACGGACACACACACAGACATTTGCTCAGTTCGTCGAGCTGAGTCGAATGGTATATGACATTCGGCCCTCCGGGCCTCGGTTAAAAAGTCGATTTTCACAGTGATTGCATAGCTTTTCTATATGAGAAAGGCAAAAACAGTAGCTAATAACGCGATGATATTCGGCTTGCCCTCACTCCCCAATGAAAATGTGGGGGAGCTTGTGTTAAAAACATTCAAATGTCTTGGTGTTGGTTTGTCCCGTGATTCCGTTGTTTCGTCATCCCGATTGTATGTGGGTAATAAAAACAGCGCGCTCCTATTCCAATAAGAGTGGTATTAAAAGACGAAGCCATTAGAGAAACAGTTCTAGACAAGAAGCAGGAACATGGCCCTCTTATCGCTACTGCTGTTGACAAATCCTTCAATACTAATGGAACTGAAATGAAAGTGGCAGTTCGTGAGGAGCTGTCAACTGCTTCTTTGGAACTGTTAAAAAGGATGCTCTCTATAAAATACCGCGTTATAAAACCTTTCATGCTTGAAGAGAACATTCTAGTGGAGGTCTAGCAATATATGTCAAACAAGATATTGAACATAGACTAATCAAGAACTACACGTCCGATGGATTTCACCATATAAACATCGAGCTTTTGTCGTGAATACGACTTACTTTACTATGGGGTGCCTTTTCAAAATTTACCCTCTGAGAGAGTGATAAGTTTTTGATCGTGAATATCTCTTGTTGTATCTAACGAATCAACATAATTTTTGCTACATGCCATCGGAAATATGATCACAATTTTATGATAAAATTTTCAGTTGTGTGACATAATCTCAAATAGTTCAAAATTAAACTTTTCTGAAATGTTTGGTATAAACGAGTATCAAAGAGGATAATTCATATGGCGCGTTTGCCTTTCTCGTATTTTGAAAGCTCATAGCTCAGTGATCTGTGGAAGGATTTATATAATCTAACTACCAATAGAATCAAAT
The DNA here is from genome assembly GCF_030247185.1 of Malaya genurostris. Classification (NCBI taxonomy): domain Eukaryota; kingdom Metazoa; phylum Arthropoda; class Insecta; order Diptera; family Culicidae; genus Malaya; species Malaya genurostris. The sequence goes on along the minus strand of NC_080572.1, from coordinate 138,563,853 downwards.
TTTTCAACTTAAACGTGTATAGCAAAAGCATTTAAGTATTTCAATAGTACACTATTGAAAAACCTATCTCATTTGACCAGAAACAGTTCTAGACAAGAAGCAGGAACATGGCCCTCTTATCGCTACTGCTGTTGACAAATCCTTCAATAATAATGGAACTGAAATGAAAGTGGCAGTTCGTGAGGAGCTGTCAACTGCTTCTTTGGAACTGTTAAAAAGGATGCTCTCTATAAAATACCGCGTTATAAAACCTTTCATGCTTGAAGAGAACATTCTAGTGGAGGTCTAGCAATATATGTCAAACAAGATATTGAACATAGACTAATCAAGAACTACACGTCCGATGGATTTCACCATATAAACATCGAGCTTTTGTCGTGAATACGACTTACTTTACTATGGGGTGCCTTTTCAAAATTTACCCTCTGAGAGAGTGATAAGTTTTTGATCGTGAATATCTCTTGTTGTATCTAACGAATCAACATAATTTTTGCTACATGCCATCGGAAATATGATCACAATTTTATGATAAAATTTTCAGTTGTGTGACATAATCTCAAATAGTTCAAAATTAAACTTTTCTGAAATGTTTGGTATAAACGAGTATCAAAGAGGATAATTCATATGGCGCGTTTGCCTTTCTCGTATTTTGAAAGCTCATTGCTCAGTGATCTGTGGAAGGATTTATATAATCTAACTACCAATAGAATCAAATTTTTCAACTTAAACGTGTATAGCAAAAGCATTTAAGTATTTCAATAGTACACTATTGAAAAACCTATCTCATTTGACCCATGTCAACACCAGCCAATCAGAACGCGTTCTGAGGAAGAGAAGAAAATAGCTGCTGCTGTACAACAAATCGTTCAAGAAAAATGTTCCGAAAAGTGGTGAATATCGTAGTGAGTTCCTCAATTTGGTCCTTCTGAATGCTAGAAACGAATCCCTACAGCATATTGATAGTTTCTTTCAATAAATTATGCAAATCCGAAATGAAATAATCGACATAAAAATTCTGTATGCGGCTATTTTGATAGCCGTTAGGACCGCCCATTAGTGAAAAAGCTACAAACTAAATCACATAAAAGGAAATCTCTTAACAAAAATTGAATCAGTTTGGATTCTATCGCCACTGCGAGCAGATGTGTTTTGTGTCGTCTGCACAGCTAGTTTCGCTTTCGACAAGAGCGATTACGTCACAGCTGCCAGTCATTAGCATTGGGAAAAAAACAACGGTGGAGAGCGTTACACAATATCAGCCGTTCTAATGGCTCTAAAATGATTCTAAACAACTATTAGGATTTGTTGTTCGCAAATCGCTGGTAATTATCCTCAGTTTAGTGCAAATCAAGAACAATTTGGTTAGATTTGTGCACTTTTCGCTGTGTGAAATTCACAGTAATCGAGATCAAGTGAAGCCTTTTTTGCGAAAAATGTTCCAGAGTTTAATATCGTAGAGAATTACGCAATTTGACCCTTCTGAATGCTGGAAATGAATCCCTACAGCATATTGATAGTTTTTTTTTTCAATAAATTATGCAAATCCGAAATGAAATAATCGACATAAAAATTCTGTATGCGGCTATTTTTATAGCCGTTAGAATCGCCCATTAGTGAAAAAGCTACCAACGAAATCACATAAAAGGAAATCTCTTAACAAAAATTGAATCAGTTTGGATTCTATCGGCACTGCGAGCAGATGTGTTTTGTGTCGTCTGCACAGCTAGTTTCGCTTTCGACAAGAGCGATTACGTCACAGCTGTCAGTCATTAGCATTGGGAAAAAAACAACGGTGGAGAGCGTTACACAATATCAGCCGTTCTAATGGCTCTAAAATTATTCTAAACAACTATTAGGATTTGTTGTTCGCAAATCGCTGGTAATTATCCTCAGTTTAGTGCAAATCAAGAACAATTTGGTTAGATTTGTGCACTTTTCGCTGTGTGAAATTCACAGTAATCGAGATCAAGTGAAGCCTTTTTTGCGAAAAATGTTCCAGAGTTTAATATCGTAGAGAATTACGCAATTTGACCCTTCTGAATGTTGGAAATGAATCCCTACAGCATATTGATAGTTTTTTTTTTTTCAATAAATTATGCAAATCCGAAATGAAATAATCGACATAAAAATTCTGTATGCGGCTATTTTTATAGCCGTTAGGATCGCCCATTAGTGAAAAAGCTACCAACGAAATCACATAAAAGGAAATCTCTTAACAAAAATTGAATCAGTTTGGATTCTATCGGCACTGCGAGCAGACGTGTTTTGTGTCGCCTGCACAGCTAGTTTCGCTTCCGACAAGAGCGATTACGTCACAGCTGCCAGTCATTTCGATGGATGAAAAAGCAACGTTGGAGAGCATTATAAAAAATCAGCCGTTCTAATGGCTCTAAAAGTTTTCTGAAGAACTATTAGGATTTGTTGTTCGCAAATCGAAAGAAAATATCCTCAGTTTAGTGCAAATCTAGAACAGTTTGGTTAGATTTTTGCACTTTTCGCTGTGTAAAATTCACAGTAATTGAGATCAAGTAAAACATTCTGTGTTGTTGCGAAAAATGTTCCAGAGTTCGTAGAGAACTGCACAGTTTGACCCTTCTGAATGCTAGAAACGAATTCCTACAGCATATTGATAGTTTCTTTCAATAAATTATGCAAATGCGAAATAAAATAATCGACAATAATATTCTGTATGCGACTATTTTTATAGCCGTTAGGACCGCCCATAAGTGAAAAAGCTACGAACGAAATCACGTAAAAGAAAGCTCCTAACAAAAATCTAATCAGTTTGGATTCTATCGCCAATGCGAGCAGATGTATTTTGTGCCGTTTGCAAAGCTAGTTTCGCTTCCGACAAGAGCGATTACGTCACAGCTGCCAGTCATTTCGATGGATGAAAAAGCATCGTTGGAAAGCATTATAAAATATCAGCCGTTCCAATGGCTCTAAAAGTTTTCTGAAGAACTATTAGGATGTGTTGTTCGCAAATCGAAAGAAAATATCCTCAGTTTAGTGCAAATGTAGAACAGTTTGGTTAGATTTGTGCACTTTTCGCTGTGTGAAATTCACAGTAATCGAGATCAAGTGAAGCCTTCTTTGTTTTTGCGAAAAATGTGGAAAAGGGAAATGCTTGCATAATTCATACAATTGATCAACTAATTGATATTCGGAAGTGTTAAGGAACATGTCATTTGTTTTCGTATTCACAACATCCAGTTATGTCTCTGACATTACCCACCCGTTTTTTTTTTTCGAGATGACACTAAATCTCGATGTTTCATGCTATTCTAAGCCTTTTGGCATCAAAAATTTTTTTTCGATTTCGAAAATTTCATGTACTCTCCCCTATGGCGCCTAATTTTCTCAGAGATGGCTGAATCGATTCAAACAAGCTTATGCTCGTTTGAAAGCTACTGCTGGGCCATTGATCATGTTCAAAGATCAAACGGCTGTGACTTTTGGTTCCGGAGATATGATTGTATAAGTCACGTACCAAACAAAACGCCTTGTATTTATACGCGTAAAATTTTCTCAGAGATGGCTGAACCAATTTTAACAAACTTAGGCTCGTTTAAAAGCTATTGTTGGGCCATTGATCAAGTTCAAAGATCAAATAGCTGTGATCAAGTTCGAAGATGAAATGGCTGAGACTTTATGTTCCGGAGATATGATTGTATAAGTGACATAACCGACAAAAAGAGTTGTATTTTAACGCGCTCAATTATCTCAGAAAAAGCTGAACCGATTTTAACAAACTTGGGCTCGTTTGAAAGCTACTGTCGAGTTATTGATCACGTTCGAAGATCAAATGGATGTGACTTTTGGTTCCGGAGATATGATGGTATAAGTGACGTAACCGACAAAAAGCGTTGTATTTTAACGCTGTCAATTTTCTCAGAGATGGCTGAACCGATTTTAACAAACTTGGGCTCGTTTGAAAGCACTGTCGAATCATTGATCAGGTTCGAAGATCAAATAGTTGTGACTTTTGGTTCCAGATATATGATGGTATATGTGACGTAACCGACAAAACACTTTGATTTTAACCGCTCTTATATATAAGGGTGCCAAAATTTTGGGATCACCTCTATTTTCGTTAAGCTCTTGTGCTCAAAAGTTTAAGCACCTCGAAAAAAAACCTTCATGCAAAATTTGAGCTAAATCGGACATGCGTAAGGGCTGCTGCCCAGTGGTTAAATTTTGAAAATTTTCTATCTTGCACCATAGGTACATTAAAATTCCAAAACCAAATGTTTTTTTGCCGAAAATCCTAAAAAAAAAAAATTTTCGAGATGACACTAAATCGAGACCTATCATGCAGTTCTAAGGCTTTTGGCATCGAAATTTTTTTTCGATTTGGAATATCTTTTTCCCCGGTATTCTTAATGGCGTACGTTTGTTACGCATGCGCTTAGAGAAGGCTGTACCTTTTATGTGTGATTCCGTTCAAATCACTTGTTACCTATGACAATCAGATGGCTACATGTCAATATTGCCAAAAAGCTGTTCACTATGGTATGCCCTGTGATAAACTGGACAAGAAGAAATCTACACCAAAAGATAAGGGCGCTTCCTCCACACCAATCTCGAATAACCCCAGTACATCGGTGACAGTCATCAACAACAATGAAGAATCCTCCTCAACGAAACCATCAGTATCCCTTATAGAACAAAGTACACCAGCTGCAGTTAACAACTTACCCAACGTCTGAGCAAAAAGTAACGATTATTCCGCCAACAACAGTGATTCCGAAACAATGGACGGAAGCGTGAATAGCGAACCAATGCCCCTTCTTCATTCGTTGGATAGCAATGAACGCGCCTCCCATCCATGGAAGAAATAACAACGAGATCCAGCGAGAAACCTGTTGTAATCCACCTAGTAGTGTATATATATATATATATATATATATATATATATATATATATATATATATATATATATATATATATATATATATATATATATATATATATATATATATATATATATATATATATATATATATATATATATATATATATATATATATATATATATATATATATATATATATATATATATATATCCACGGAAAAACCGAAATCAGCATTTTGACGAAAAAATTAGTTGATTTTCTGATTTTAGTTAGTTATTTTTTGAGACAACTCAAAAAATTTTACTTTTGCTAATTTAGATTTATTATTTCTGATTCCCTTAATAATAATAAAATATTTGTTGAAATGGCTATTTTTTAGTTGAATTCACCAATTCAACGTGCTGTCATTTCTTAGCTAAGGCACACTTCATTTCCATTCAACTAATTAAAAAATTAGTTGAATTAGCAAATTAAAACGTTGTTTTCAACCAACATAAATGGTTGAATTGGCTTCTGCAATTTGCAGCTATGTGGCGCACTGTCACCGAAAAAAAACGTTAACACCGTAATGACTACTAACCACTAGATGGCACACTACTACCGAAAAATATTTCAGTCGCGGTAGTCTTCTCTATATATAAATACTCTATATATAAATACGATGTTGTATTGGAGAAAAATACATAAGCGAAACATAAACTTCTTTTTGAAAAATTGTTCTTCTAAATCGCTGCTTTCTTCATTCGACTTCGCGAAATCGACTCTCTCACTGAAAACTTTGAGCACTAGGAAAACAAAAACCGTATACAAGTAATACATCGGACGGCGTAGCCCGGAAGGTTGGAAGATACAGAAATCATCATTTGACATATACAATTAGAGTGCAACATTCGAAACTCACTTTACTGTTCCGCCTGAAACATTATTTCGCACAATCGCTTCAAATGCGTACAAATTCTGAATAAATATACTTTCCACTAAGAGTTTATGTCATTTTTACAAATCGAATCAGAAATTTATATATGGATATATCGTAACAGATGCGAAAAACATCAAAACAATTTGCAAGCAGTTTCAACAAGACTGTCCTTTTTAGCTTTTTAATGGATTGTTGTAATGGGTTTTTGGCTAATAAACTTGTTAATTAAACCAATTTCATTTTTGTTTTCTTTGTGCTGTCCTTCAGTAATGATGGTGATAGATAAATAGAAGCAAATTTTCTGATTTGAATAACAAAATTAGTTGTCAATGAGAATTTCGTGTTGGATTGAAATAGTGCTGGTTTGTGTCCAGAATATTCACCAACTAAACACATTCTCCAAAAGTAAGAGTTTTTTTTCCAGCAAAGTAAATTCTCACTTTTAACTAATTTTATAGTTATTTTGGAAATTTGTTGTTAAAATCAACTAATTCAAGAACAGCTAATTTCGGTCGTTCCGTATATATATATATATATATATATATATATATATATATATATATATATATATATATATATATATATATATATATATATATATATATATATATATATATATATATATATATATATATATATATATATATATATATATATATATATATATATATATATATAATACTGTTGTATTCTTTTAAACATGTTTCTCTTCGATTTTTTAAAGAAACCAAGAAATTGTTTGTGGTATAACATACATAATGAAACAGTGCTTAGCTCGCGTAGGTCATTATTAAGAAAACAAAATAGGTTCACTATTATGTGTACTTCCAGCACCGGAAAAAATTAAATCGTCGTTTAGAGTTTACCCAAGAACCGATATAATCGAAGCCGGTTCGTACGGCCACCAACGGCCTCGTACAAACTCTACTAGTTTTTATTCAACTTTTAAAGAGTTTATACGATTTTTCCATCGTACTCGAAACGATTTAAATTTTTTACGGTTTATTTTTCGCCGGTTTAAATGACGGTGTACAATATTGAATACACTTTACACCTATAACTCCGGAACCGGAAGCCTGATCCGGATGGAATTCAGGAATTCCGTATGAGACCTTTCATTTGAATCTAAGATTGTCAACATCGGTCGATCCATTGCTGAGAAAAGTGAGTGAGATAAATTTTGGAACATATGACCACTATTTTCAGTGCTTCCGGAACCGGATACCGAAAACCAGGATAACCGGAATCAGTTTGTTTAGTGGTCTACTGATAATGGCTATCGATTTGCGGAGTTTTAAGACCAGTTTAGAGATGTTTTTGCGGTTTTTGTTTCGCCGGTTTAAGTGACGGTGTACAATATTGAACACACTTTACCCTACAACTCCCGGAAGTCGCACTCGGATGAAATTCAGGAATTTTGTGTGTCACCATGAGACCTTTCATCTAAATCTAAGTTTACAAAAATTAGAGAAGCGGTCTCTGCGAGATTCGATTGCACGTTTTTAGTTCATTTTGCACATTTTACCCCATAACTCCCAAACCAGAAGTAGGATCCAGATGAAATTCAATAGCAAGCTATGAGACTATAACGCCTTTAATTCCAATTTTAGTTGAAGAAAATCGGTTAAGTGATTTCTGAGGAAATCGTGTCCATTTTTTCTTCATGTTTTTGCACATTTGCCCCGCTACTACTAAGTTTATGAAAATCGGTCTATGACATTCGGCCCTCTGGGCCTCGGTTAAAAAGTCGGTTTTCACAGTGATTGCATAACCTTTTTATATGAGAAAGGCAAAACACACTTAATATTGTATAACGGCCGCGTTGAAAAATCTAAGATGGCAACTTTCTGTTATATCAAGTAGGATTTGAAAATTGATGTTTTAACTTATTCTAAAAATCTAGATGGCGATTTCCAGTTTATCGATATTCAAAACTTATATACCACCCTTTAGTTTGTGAATACAAGGCTGAAAATATTCAGCATCTCCAAGTTCCATTAGCTTGTGGTAGTAGGCAATACTATATACAAACTATTGTGTATCCACGTCGAATCTGCACTATTGTATCCAACATTACCCAACGTTTGCTATAAAAAAACGGAATAAAACGACTTGTTATAACAAAAATTTCAAAATAATCAGAGTAGCCTTAATATCGTTTCGAATATCGTACAGCATCAGTGATCCCGGTTTTGCCTCTCTCATATAGCCTATACAATCACTGTGAAAACCGACTTTTGAACCGAGACCCGGAGGGCCGATTGTCTCGACGAACTGAGCAAATGTCTGTGTGTATGTATTTTTGCTTTCTCTATAGAAAGTTATTAGAATTGCTGGAAAAAACAACTTTTGAACAGAGCCTCGGAGACCCATAGTGTTATATACCATTCGACTCAGTTCAACGAGTTCGGAAAATGTGTGTGTGTGCACTTTTCGAAGATATTTATACGCGCTCAATTTTCTCAGAGATGGCTTAACCGATTTTAACAAGCCTATGCTCGTTTGAAAACTATTGTCGAGCCAATGATCAAGTTCAAAGATCAAATAGCTGTGACTTTTGGTTCCGGAGATATGATTGTATAAGTGACGTAACCGACAAAACGCGTTGTATTTTTACGCGCTCAATATTCTCAGAGATGGCTGAATCGGCTTTAACAAACTTATGCTCCTTTGATAGCTACTGTCTGGCCATTGATCAAGTTCAAAGATCAAGTGGCTGTGACTTTTGGTTCCGGAGATATGATTGTGTAAGTGACGTAACCGTTGTATTTTGCTCGTTTGAAAACTACTGTGTTGTATTTTTACCGCTCAAGTTTCTTGAAGATGACCAAACAGATTTTAACAAGCTTAGGCCAGTTCGAAAGCTATTGTTAGGCCATTTTTCAAGTCCGAAGACCAAATGGCTGTGACTTTGGTTCCGGAGATATAATGTATATAACGGTGAAAATATTTTGAGATAACCTCTAATTTCGTTAAGGGTTATTGTTCAAAAGTTTAAGCACCTCGAATAAAGTCCCCATGCAAAATTTGAGCTAAGTCGGACATAGGTAAGGGTCCTCCCCAGCCGTTAAAGTTTGAAAATTTTCGATCTTGAAAAAGCACCAGTACATCAAATTTCCAAAATCGAAAATTTTTGTTAATGCCAAAAATCTAAAAGTTGCATGAAACGTCGAGAATTAGTCCTATCTCAAAGAAATCTTTTTTGAAAAAATCGACTTTCTGAGACTCCCGATTTTTTACAAACAAAATTTTTTCGAGATGACACTAAATCTAGACGTTTCATGCAATTCTAAGGCTTTTGGCATTAATTTTTTTTTTTCGATTTCGGAAATTTCATGTACCCAAACTTAGATTTAAACGAAAGGTCTTACGGTGCCATAGATCCCTATTGAATTGTATTCCGATCCGACTTCCGGTTAAGGAATTAAAAGGCAATATGTGCAAATATATGAGAAAATGCGCACTCAATTTTCTCGGAAACTTCATAACCGATTTTTACAAACTAAGATGTAAACGGAAAGTCCTGAAATTGTTTTAAAAGTCCTCGAGAAGTTGATCCAGATCCGACTTTCGGTTCCGGAATTACAGTGCGGTTAGTAAAATTTTAAATTGCATGTGTATTTTTTCACAAGCGATGGCGAAACGCGGTGCACATTTTTATAAAATTTACTGTATAATTCATCAAGTTGGCAAACCTTGTTAGTTGGTGGATATATAAATCTACTTTGGGACAACTAGTGCCCGGTCTCTGCTTCCAAACGCACCGGTAATAGTGAAGAAAAGCTCAAAAACTGTAACTCACTTCGATTTCTCAGTAACGGGTCAACCGATTTTCACAGGTCATGATTAAAATAAAGCTCTCAGTGTCTTAAAAGATATTGTGCAATTTCATCCAGATTCGATTTCTGGTTCCGACATTATAGGGCAATAAGTATCAAAACATTCAAACAGTCATACAAAATTATGCAAAATCGTGTACGACAATTATTCAACGATACTTAATAACAAGCATCAAACATAGCAAACAAATCACCGCCGTTGCTTGTTGGGCACAGAAATCTCTATTTACGATTGGAAGCGGAAGTTTTCGAAAAACTTTTGCTATAAATATTATTATAAATACTTCTAGAACGCACTCGACAAAATTATATATATATATATATATATATATATGTATATATTTCTCGGAAACTTCATAACCGATTTTTACAAACTAAGATGTAAACGGAAAGTCCTGAAATTGTTTTAAAAGTCCTCGAGAAGTTGATCCAGATCCGACTTTCGGTTCCGGAATTACAGTGCGGTTAGTAAAATTTTAAATTGCATGTGTATTTTTTCACAAGCGATGGCGAAACGCGGTGCACATTTTTATAAAATTTACTGTATAATTCATCAAGTTGGCAAACCTTGTTAGTTGGTGGATATATAAATCTACTTTGGGACAACTAGTGCCCGGTCTCTGCTTCCAAACGCACCGGTAATAGTGAAGAAAAGCTCAAAAACTGTAACTCACTTCGATTTCTCAGTAACGGGTCAACCGATTTTCACAGGTCATGATTAAAATAAAGCTCTCAGTGTCTTAAAAGATATTGTGCAATTTCATCCAGATTCGATTTCTGGTTCCGACATTATAGGGCAATAAGTATCAAAACATTCAAACAGTCATACAAAATTATGCAAAATCGTGTACGACAATTATTCAACGATACTTAATAACAAGCATCAAACATAGCAAACAAATCACCGCCGTTGCTTGTTGGGCACAGAAATCTCTATTTACGATTGGAAGCGGAAGTTTTCGAAAAACTTTTGCTATAAATATTATTATAAATACTTCTAGAACGCACTCGACAAAATTATATATATATATATATATATATATATATATATATATATATATATATATATATATATATATATATATATATATATATATATATATATATATATATATATATATATATATATATATATATATATATATATATGTATATATATATATATATATATATATATATATATATATATATATATATATATATATATATATATATATATATATATATATATATATATATATATATATATATATATATATATATATATGTATATATATATATATATATATATATATATATATATATATATATATATATATATATATATATATATATATATATATATATATATATATATATATATATATATATATATATATATATATATATATATATATATATATATAAATATGTATATACATATTTTTTTTTGTTTTATTTCGTCAAGCAAATGTAGACTACATATAAATGGTTTACAATGTTTACTTAGATTCTACGCATTATTTCTACGACTAAGCCGACGACACGACCAGACACTCCGAAGAAAAATCAGCAATAAAAGTGTTCGCTAACGATTCACCGTCAGTTACCACAAATCTAGCGACCCCTTGTAAATGATAAAAATAATCTTCTCGAGCAACACTGTTTAAGTTGCTATGGACTAGTTACCAAGGAACCCCAAAACAAATAAACATGTTTTGAAAGCGGTGGAATAGTTCTATTAGTGTTAAACTTTGTCCAAATTAAGCAGAAATGCATTTAAATGAACTCGATTTTCGGAATTTAATCGAAACTATGGATGAAACCAACGAACGAGGACAATGATCTGCTTCCAGCGATACATCCGTACACTTCAACTGCTAGCTTTTCTGGGCAGTAGGATTCGGTGTAATATGCCGGTGTCAAAATAGTTTTGTGTCGGTTGATTGCGCAGCAGAGGAAACAGTATTTCACCTTGTTGGCCACTATTCGAGGATTACTAGTGGAATTCCACAAAGAAATTATTTCACCGTACGTTATGCATGCACCGCAGAGCACTTGCCTCGCTCAGTTCGTTGTCGGTCTTTTCCATGTCTTGCTTCTCACACAACGGTTTCAAGTCAAGACCTGAATTTTGAACTTGGCTTTATAAAAGACATAACTCATACTCCTCAATTTTTACATTCCGCTCGAGTCAGGTAAATCCATTAAAATGTTCCGTAATATAATAACCGATCTGAAATTTATTTTGTTTACATTCATCTTGCCTCCGATATGCAGTAACCAAGGTTATGGTGATTGTTATTCAGAATCAATAAATATATCAACTTGTGCTGCCAGTTTAAAAAAATTCACTAGCGTTTTCGATTTGACATTTCCAGTTACTGAGGGGTAGTTAAATTTACGATACAGTTTTGATAGACGAGTGGCAGGTCGTGTCGTTGACTAAGCTGTAATTTCATTTCATTTTTGGACATACATGTTCGCAATATTGATTGTAGTGGCGCATTATACGATTGACTGGGCTATATTTTGCATAATTTGTTCTAGTGTTTCTTTCTAAAAATAATTTCCTGGTTCGTAATTGACGGCTAGGTGTATAAAAATTTAGTTGCGATAATAAAGAAGGTGATTGAATGCGTTGAGAAATAATGTCGCTGATAAAATACAGCATTGCAAGGTCGCGGCGTTCTTCAAGTGTTTGAATATTGATGAGCATGCAGCATGCTTCATATGATGGTAGAGGAAATGCTGTCCAGTTTAATTTACGAAGTGCATATAAAAGAAATTGTTTTTGAATAGATTCTATGCGTTCTTCGTGAATAATATTGTATGGATTCCATACTAGGCTGCAATATTCCAAAATAGGTATGACATATATAGTGTATAATAATTTTATTGTGTATGGGCCCTGAAAGTTATGACTGAAGCGTTTAATACAGCTCAGCATGCTACTTGCTTTATTGATTATGGTATTGTAGTGTTCCACAAAAGTGAGCTTGGAGTCTAAGATTACGCCTAAATCTCTTACAATTTTACATTTTTCTAGAAGTTGATTTCCTAGATGTATGTTTGTGGATATAGTTTCATTTTTTCTGCTGAAAGTTATTGATTTACATTTTTTTACATTGAGTTGGAGTAGACTTTTGCAGCACCAAATGTGGAATAGATTGATTTCGTTCTGGAATATTACAGCGTCGTTGATATTTTTATTTCCATGAAGAGTTTCATGTCGTCTGCATATTTAAGCACTTTCAGGTTTTTGAGTATGAAGGAAATGTCGTTTATATGTGAAATAAAAAAGAGAAGCCCTAAGTGAGAACCCTGAGGTACGCCAGAAGTTACATTAATTGATTCAGAGAGAATATTTTGGAAGCGGACTACCTGTACACGATTCGTTAAGTATGATTTGAGTCATTTCAGAAGAGTATGTTTTATGCTTGATTTTTGTAGTTTGTGTAGAAGTAATGGTATGTCAATACGGTCGAAGGCTTTGCTAAAGTCAGTGTAAAGAGTTTCTACGTAGTTGCCGGCGTCCATTGCATTCAGAGTGAATGTCATAAATTCTAAGAGATTTGTTATAGTTGAGCGGCCTTTAAAAAAGCCATGTTGTTTGTTTGTTATTACATTTTTAAGTTGATGAAAAAGTTTTTCGTTTACAATTTTTTCAAATAATTTTGGAATGCTTGAGATAATGGCTATTCCACGGTAGTTCCGAATGTTAGATTTTGCACCAGATTTAAATACTGGTACAAGAAAGGAAGATCTCCATGCTTTAGGAAAAGTACATTTATTAAGTGATAAGTTGAAAAGTAGTTGTAGTGGTAGTGTAGGTTGTAGATTTTTTAAAAATATTGGTGGTATACTGTCAGGTCCAGGCCCTTTTGAGGCGTCTAAGTTTTTCAGTGCTGTCGAAATGTCATGTTCTGATAGATAGTTTACAGAGATGGAGTTGGAAAATGCAGGTATGAAAGAGAAGTATTCACGGTCGCGGTCAGTTTCTGAAAAAGATGTATATACTTCTTGAAAAAATTGGCAAATTAATTGCAGATTTCTGCACTATTTTTCCCTACATGTTCGTCGAGGTGCATTTGAGATGGAAAAGGGAAGGGATGCATTGTGTGTAAATAATGAATATTTAATTGCGGTGTGAAATGCTTCATTTTTTCATAATGGCAGGTTTGATGCATTCACACACAAGTCTTCTGTGCATTTTTAAAAAAAGGTCTAAATATGCGTTTTGTTGATTTTTTACGGAGTTTACTTGATGTAGGCCCAAATTAGAAATTTTTCGAAAAAGTAGTGCAATGTTTCGTTTTCTCCTACGACTGGAAGTAAGATTGATTCATTTTCAATGTCAGAAATGAAGTCCGCATTACGTTGATTGAAGTCGCCAAAAATATGAAGTTTCACTTCCGGTTCAATATTCGAAATAATTGTGTCTAAAGATTAAAAGAATAATTGAAAAGAAAATTTGTTCGCATTTTCGGGTGGAAAGTAGACAGAGCAGTAAATATGTTCTTCTCCCAACAATGAGACTTTGCCCTATACATGCTCAAATTCTTTATATTTAGGAGTAATAAATTCTTCAAAAGTTAAGCAAGATTTTTTCTGACAGAGAGATAAATTTCGGTCGTGCCGAAATACGTTAAAATTATTTCCAAATACTTCTTCGCTTCTAACACTTTCATCCCAGCTGCTTTCAGTTCCAAGGGTTACGTCGAAAGAGGAGGTTATAAAATTTTGATGAATTTCTTTCATTTTGGCCGGGCTTTTCATGCGGTTGAAATTTTAGCAATAGACCAAAATTTCAGTTACATTTTGTCTGTGAAGCGAAGAAGTTTTTGAGAATTCTGGATTACTTACATTACTAATTTCTGTGTCTATTCCTTCGTCAAATGGCGTCGTTATTTCCGAAAATTCGACCTTGTAAAATTGTGTTCGGCTTCCCGGATTAGTTGGAGTCGGCGGATATGTTCACTTGTCAAATATTTCCCATAAGAGTCCAGGTCGGCCAGAGCTTCCTTAGGTTTCATTCCATATTCCGGATGCACTTTGATGAAGATTCGTAGGAGGTGGTCAGGTGTTGTTGGAAGGCCTTCTGATGCTAATAGCATTTTTATACTCCTTGGTGTCATACCCTCGATGCATACTGTAGGTTGTTGATTTTTCATGTATGACAAATAGAGACGGACGACGTGTATTATTTTCGGGTCACGAAGCCTTGCGTTTAAGAAGCGTTCGTCGCCACTTGCAGATTGTGAAGTAAGACGTACAATTGGAGGATGCATTGGATCAATTTCGAATTGGCTGTCTGTATTCATGTCCTGTGCTATTGCAGATGTATTTATGTTCTGTGATATTGAAGATGTGTTCACATAGTTAGTGGATGGTGCAGCTTCGATGTCATTACTTCCTAAGACCGGAGTAGTGTTGTTTTGTATACTTCTTGTTCATTTGAAAGGATTGATTGTTTCACCTTTTCGAAAATTTATGAATTTTGAGGCAATATCTGCACCTGGATGCCCGGAGAATTGAACCCGTGCAGCTGCTAGTAATTCCTTGTCCAAGTGTAAGGTATATTGTAATGACATATTATTGTTATTGTTGTGACAGGTATTGTTACTATTTGTGTTGAAATTGTTGTTGGAGTGCCCGTTGTTGTTGTTGCTGTTGTTGTCGTGTTTGCTGTAGTAGTAGTTGTTGTTTTTACTGCGTATAATGTTGTTGTTGTTGTTATTGAAATTTGTATTATTTTGCTGATTCCGCTTCCGATGTTTCCGTCTGAGGTTTGCTATTTCTGCTTGTTTTTCTTGCAGCCGTCGAATGCGCTGTTTCTTGGCATACTCACTCCAGTCTCGTTTCCAGATTTTTTACTTCCAATGAAGCACCAGCCACTGTCACATATATATATATGTGTGTGTGTGTGTGGTGTTCTAAATTTAGCTTTAGAATGATAGATAGTGTTTTATAATTATATGGCTATGTTGGAATTTAAAATCTGTTGATAAGAGAGTTGCATTGTTAATGTCATGTATTTTTTTTTGTAGCATAATTTCGTTTTTCTGCTCTTACTAAACCTCTACTTGCGTAAGTCTGTCAATTGTTTTTGCCTTCCTCTATAGCAAGGTAACACAATTGCTAAAGCTGCGCCGAATTCAGCAAGCTAAGACTCGTTTGAAAGCTTCTATTAAGTCACTGTCTATTAAGATCAAATGGCTATATCTTGTGGCGGAATTACGAAACCACCACGTTTCCACGTTAATCCCAATCCACATAGTCAGAACGACCTCAATACTACATTTCATTTCGACACAATGTAAATACATTGTAAACGTTTCCGTTTCCATACATTGTAGCACATTCAGTCTTATGATTTGGTGCATCAGCATTTTACAAATCATAAACTTTAAACATTTTACGAGTTGGACCAACATGACCGAAATTATGCTTGGTACCAATGACGACGATCCACTTTGCTTCAACACTTAAATTGCTTAGGGGCTGTCCATAAAAGACGTCATGCTTTTTTGACGATTTTTGACTCCCCATCCCCCCTTTGTCACAAATTGTCACAGAAGCAAAGAGCCCCCACCCCCCCTATGTCACATGTCACGAATTCAAAATAAATAAAATTCATCTCAATACATTCTCAATATGTATGACAAACCATACAAAAATGTGGGAAAAATCGATTAATTACATGCCGTCATTAGATTAAAAAATATCTCTAAAAGTACAAAATCATCGAAATTATTTTATTAATATTAATTATGTATTTTAACAAAAGTATTTGGTTGGTATTGATGAAACATTTAAATCGTCTGTTTTATTCCTCCTAGGGGTACACAGATATATTATTGTTTTAGGTAAAGAATTATATTTCCTTAGTGTAGCATACAGGGCTGAGAAAATAAAGTTCAAAACCTCATCAAATCGAGATCACAGCCGAAGAAGATCGGTAGTGATTTTGAGCTAGTATGATTCTTGATTTATGTAAGTTCAATCATTGGATGATTCGATAAGCTTTGATGTTGGTGGAGGAAAATAACATATGATCAAGATATGACATGATCTACGTCTGAAATCGTTGATCTCCCGCCCTTTTTCAAATGGAGTACAATTGAATAAACTGCACCAGAATCAGATAAGAGAAATTCTTATGATATACTATTATCAATGGTAGAAAATCAAATTACTGAAAAAAATGTCAGTTCATTACTTAAGTTAAACCGTTTGAAGGCATCTTTTTCTTTTTTACTCATATTAGTCAAAATTTATTAATTTCGCTAATTTGTTTCCTGCATCCTTCATTTCCGAATTTACAAGAAGAAGCTTTTACATCAACAAATACGCGATTTCCTATAGAATGTAAACGTTTATTGTGGAGATTTTTTTCAGGAAATAGGGCAAAGCAGTTATATAATTAGGTATTTCAAAAATGCGCTCGTTGAAAAAATAGGGGACGTCACATTCCAAACCCCCCCCCCCTCCCCCCTGTCACAAAAGGTCACGTTTTATGAAACACCCCCCTCCCCCTTGCGGCGTGACGTCTTTTATGGACAGCCCCTTACAGCGCATAAGCAAAGTAACGCAATGAAATCAAACACATTAAACCATGCATTTTCCGCCTAGCGCGAAGGAAAATAAATAACTTCAATTGTTCTTGCCATCGCCGCGAGCCGAGCGATGTTTAATAAACATTAGCCTTCTCCAATCGTTACATCCAAAACTTCTTTTAAATATGTAATGGTCAAGACTCAAGACTTCTCGGTAAAAATGTACACTCACACTAATTGAAAATGTAAATCGAACAAAACTACAATTCAAAAAATAAATCAGTGAATTGACGGTTGTAAGCTCGAACCCGTCGGTACCATTTTCTAAGTCCGAAACCCTGAACCTGCCACATGGCGACAGTGACAGTGGTCAAAGTAAAGACCCTCGGAAAAAAATTAAGTGGTCAAAGTAAAAACCCCTAGAAAAAAAAAGTTAAGTCCTCGGTGAATAGTACTGTTCTGGACTTAAAGTAAATGGATAAGCTTTGGTTTCGTTTGCGGCTGCAGCACTGTTCGGAATTGATTAATGTAGCGTGAAAAGTAACTTCTGGTAGCGGATAGTACGGAAGTGTTTTAGTGTTACATACAAAGTTTAATGAGTGAAGAAACTACTACTACCTAGTGAAATACTTTGCAATAATCATTTCATTAAACACTCAGTTATACAGTTCCAATGTTAAGCATCTAGCGTTAGAATGTGAAAACAACTTAAATAAGGATTTAGCGAAAACCGAACGCAAAAAGTGACCTTGGCACTGATACCAAGAACAGTGAAAAAAAAAAATCCAAAAAAATAAATACAAGAAAAACATGGGTTGGTTCTCGTCAGAGGATTCAATGTCGAATATTATATACACCTCCAACGATGCCCAAACCTGGGCAGCAGTACTTTTGGCAGTTACAGCGGGAGCCTATATCGTAGGAAAAGCCGTATACAGGCTCAATAAGTTGGTCGCGGAAAGAGCAGCGAGCGAGCAGCCAGGAGGATAACAGCAACAGTTTAAAGATAAGTAGCTCATTATCAATAAATTTATTCATAAAAAAAAGAGAGAGAAGAATTTTTTTTTATTATATCATATACTTTACAAAATCCTAATTTTCCTAATATATAAAAAAAATAAAAAATAAAATGCCGTACAATAAAGAGTTAGACGAAGAAATCAACGAAATGGTTGAATACTTCAGAGAAGTAGAGATGCAAGCTAAGAAAATTACTAGCACAAAACAATTCGAAAAGCAATTTTTAGAAGCAGAAAGCGATATTGAATTCGCTGTTACAATATTTTCACGCCAACCGGAAAAAACACGAACTGTAAGAGTGAAAAAAAAATGATAACAAAATATTATACAGCAAGAGAACAACCTTCTTGATTCTCTACATACCGAGCCTGATCAACTCAAAGTATTTGAATCAATCAATATAAATGAAGTGCATACTATGCCAAAACTAAGTATTGAAAAATCGTCAACAAATAATTTAAATGGCCTTAAAATATCAATCAAAAACAAAAATTACAAAAAGGATTTGACTCTAGCGTCATTCACCCGTTGTATACTCACAAATATTAATGAAACTCTCGAGAGAATTTTAAACATTATTGAAGAAAAAGCTAATAAATTGAATATTGGAAAAATTGCTCTAGCGCTTTCGAATACAATTTTCAATTTTATTAGTATTAATGCTTTTAAGTTAGCAGGTAATAAATATTTGAAATCACTTCAAATGATACTCTATCAACCGCAACGTGAGATAGATGATAAAAACCTAATTAACAGAATTATCCAAGAAAACCATGATTCTGCAATTGGCGGACACATCTGAATTAACAGACTCTATCGGAAACTTAAGTGTCATTATATATGGCCAGATATGAAAAAATCCATTGCAAATTATATACATAATTGTATAAAATGCAAAGAAAATAAACACACCTTTAGAACAACAGAAAACTTTATTCAAACACCAACACCACCCAAAAGCCTTTTCTACAATAGCTATGGACACAATATGACCATTTACAAAATCAAATTCAGGAAATAGATACGCGCTAACAATTCAATGCGACTTATCTAAATATATCATCGTGCAACCAATTCCAGACAAGCAAGCAGAAACAATAGCAAAAGCTTTTGTCGAACACTGCATTCTAATATACGGAACCCCGTCTATTATACGAACAGATCAAGGAACCGAATATAAAAATGAAGTCTTACACAAAATTAGCGAATTACTCAAGTTCACTCAAAAATTTTCAACACCGTATCACCCTCAAACTATATGAGTACGTAAGGGGCTGTCCATAAAAGACGTCACGCCGCAAGGGGGAGGGGGGTGTTTCATAAAACGTGACCTTTTGTGACAGGGGAGAGGGGGGGAGGTTTTTAGAATGTGACGTCCAATATTTTCAATGAGCGCATTTTTGAAATACCTAATTATAAACGTTTACATTCTATAGGAAAACGTGTATTTGTTGATGTAAAAGCTTCTTCTTGTAAATTCGGAAATGAGTGATGCAGGAAATCATTTCTGTTGTGATTAACAAAAGTGCACGGAGAAGCGAGTAAATTAGCGAAATTAATAAATTTTGCCTAATATGAGTAAAAAAGAAAAATATACCTTCAAACGGTTTAACTTAAGTTATGCACTGACAATTTTTTTCAGTAAATTGATTTACTAGCATTGATAATAGTATATCATAAGAATTTCTCTTATCTGATTCTGATGCAGTTTATTCAATTGTACTTCATTTGAAAAAGGACGGAAGATCAACGATTTCAGACGTAGATCATGTCATGTCTTATCTTGATCATATGTGATTTTTCTTCACCAACATCAAAGCTTATCGAATCATCCAATGATTCAACTTACATAAATTAAGAATCATTTTAGCTCAAAATCACTATCCATTGTGTGACGGAAGATCAGTACCGATATTGATCGATGTGATTTAAAATTCACTGTTCAACTGATCTTGAAAAGATTCTGCGGCAGTGATCTGTTTGATGAGGTTTTGGTTTTTATTTTCTCAGCCCAGTATGCTACACTAAGGAAATATTATTCTTTACCTTACTAAGGAAATATTATTCTTTACCTTTACCTTTACAATAATATATCTGTGTAGGAGGAATAAAACAAATGATTTAAATGTTTCATCAATTCCAACCAAATACTTTTGTTAATTTATATAATTGACATTAATAAAATAATTCCGATGATTTTGTAGTTTTATGGATATTTTTTAATCTAATGACACCATGTAATAAATCGATTTTTCCCTCATATTTGTCTGGTTTTTCATACATATTGAGAATGTATTGAGATGAATTTTATTTATTTTGAATTCGTGACATGTGACATAGGGGGGGTGGGGGGTCTTTGCTTCTGTGACAATTTGTGACAAAGGGGGGAGGGGAGTCAAAAATCGTCAAAAAAAGCGTGACGTCTTTTATGGACAGCCCCTAAGACAGTTCGTCAACGAATCACATACTGATTGGGATGACTGGCTGCCTTACTACGCATTTTGCTACAATACGACTCCTCACACCGACTTCCCATACACACCTTTTGAACTGATTTTTGGTAGAACAGCATCAGTACCAAACGAATTGAAAAATCCAGAATTCATAGAACCGATATATAATTACGACGAATACTACTCGGAATTGAAATACAAATTAAAAGCTGCATCGTTGAAAGCAAACCAACTCATAGACAAAATCAAAACTAAACGAAGCTAAAATCAAGAAAATAAATCGAAACCCTCTTCCATTCAGATAAACGATAAGGTAATGTTAGAAAATCACAATAGAACAAAATTAGACAAAATTTACAAAGGCCCTTACATAGTAAAAAATATAGACCACCCAAATGCAATAGTAGAAAACCTAGAAACAAAGCAAACTCATACAGTCCACAAAAATCAAATTGTTAAATTGTAATCATATACAATAATATTACCACATGTTATACAAAAATTAATTACAACTCTACGGAAAACACGAAATTTTACTCAAGAACAATTTTTTAAAACTATTATATTTTATATCATATTATATACCATATAATCATACACGTACTTACATCATTACCATAGCATAATCAAATTATATAAAAATATCGCTATACAACTATATAATTATTATTTTAAAACACTATTTATGACTATATCCTCGTCACATTTAAAATTATTTTATTGTTACTTATTTACATAAGATTATTTCACACAAATTACACTATTTACCATTATACGACAATATAAAAGCAAAATCAAATCCAGGTATTATATCACAGAAAAGAATCAAAATATTGTAAAACACATTACACTCTACACAATATTGTAAGAGATTTCTTGAGACCAGACCTTAATTTTTATCACACGAAAATGACTCCGTAAACTTCATCATTTTTTTTTACGGGGAAGGTGTGGCGGAATTACGAAACCACCACGTTTTCCACGTTAAGGTAGCGCTTCGCCGTGGTCAAGTCGAAGCGAGACAACTCACTGCTTCCTCTTGCTTTGTCGCCGAAATTTCACTCTAAATTGCAAATTTCTCCAATACTAACCCGATTCACGAAAAATCTAAAACATACGATTGTAGGTAAATGATTTTACTGTGCATTTAGCTAAAAATATTAGTTAGAAAGCTTTTCTTTCGCGAGATTTCGTGCGAGTTTTGTTAAACCTTTTGTGTTCTTTTTTTCCATTTCTCGCTATAAACAACTCGCATATGTAGGGATGTGCTACGTTTTCAACAAAGCTCAAAGCTAGTAGCGATGAAAATCATTACTGATTTCTGGTTCTATTGAAACAAGAATAGAAATTATTTTACAAAGTAGTAACACTTACTTACATTTTCTACTCATCTTTATTCAACGTTTAAACAGAGAGAACGGACAACGAAAACAAAAGAAATGTTGTTAGCGTCTACCGCATGTGGCATTTTTCACACCTCAATGCATGCGTTGACATTGTGTGCGTGCGAAAGAATAAGGAAAAACTCATTTATTTTAAAAACTCGCACGAAATCTTTCGATAAAAACGTTTATCAGGTACAGTTTATATACGAATCGATAGAAAAATTAATTATCTAGAATCGTATGTTCTTGGAATTTCCGTTTTCTTTACCGTTTTCTCGCAATTTTGGGTAAAGTGCGTGAAACCCCGGGATAGGCAGCGAACTCCCGTGACCACGGCGAAGCGCTACCTTAAGGTAGCGCTTCGCCGTGGTCAGGTCGAAGCAAGACATCTCACTGCTTCCTCTTGCTTTGTCGCCGAAATTTCACCCTAAATTGCAAATTTCTAAAATACTAACCCGATTCACGAAAAATCAAAAACATACGATTGTAGGTAAATGATTTTACTATGCATTTGGCGAAAAATATCAGTTAGAAAGCTTTTCTTTCGCGAGATTTCGTGCGAGTTTTGTTAAAATTTGGTTTTCTTTTTTCCTTTTCTCGCTATAAACAACTAGCATATGTGGGGATGTGCTACGTTTTCAACAAAGCGTCAAAGCTAGTAGCGATGAAAATCTTCACTGATTTCTGGTTCTACTGAAACATGAATAGAAATTATTTTACAAAGTAGTAACACTTACTTACATTTTCTACTCATCTATATTCAACGTTTACGCAGAGAGAACGGACAACGAAAACAAAAGAAATGTTGTTAGCGTCTACCGCATGTAGCATTTTGCACACCCCAATGCATACGTTGACATTGTGTGCGTGCGAAAAAATAAGGAAAAACTCATTTATTTTTATAACTCGCTCGAAATCTTTCGATAAAAATGTTTATCAGGCACAATTTATATACGAATCGATAGAAAAATTAATTATCTAGAATCGTATGTTCTTGGAATTTCCGTTTTCTTCCCCGTTTTCTCACAATTTTGGGTAAAGTGCGTGAAACCCCGGGATAGGCAGCGAACTCCCGTGACCACGGCGAAGCGCTTACCTTAATCCCAATCCACATAGTCAGAACGACCTCAACGTGCGAAAGAATAAGGAAAAACTCATTTATTTTTAAAACTCGCACGAAATCTTTCGATAAAAACGTTTATCAGGTACAGTTTATATACGAATCGATAGAAAAATTAATTATCTAGAATCGTATGTTCTTGGAATTTCCGTTTTCTTTACCGTTTTCTCGCAATTTTGGGTAAAGTGCGTGAAACCCCGGGATAGGCAGCGAACTCCCGTGACCACGGCGAAGCGCTACCTTAAGGTAGCGCTTCGCCGTGGTCAGGTCGAAGCAAGACATCTCACTGCTTCCTCTTGCTTTGTCGCCGAAATTTCACCCTAAATTGCAAATTTCTAAAATACTAACCCGATTCACGAAAAATCAAAAACATACGATTGTAGGTAAATGATTTTACTATGCATTTGGCGAAAAATATCAGTTAGAAAGCTTTTCTTTCGCGAGATTTCGTGCGAGTTTTGTTAAAATTTGGTTTTCTTTTTTCCTTTTCTCGCTATAAACAACTAGCATATGTGGGGATGTGCTACGTTTTCAACAAAGCGTCAAAGCTAGTAGCGATGAAAATCTTCACTGATTTCTGGTTCTACTGAAACATGAATAGAAATTATTTTACAAAGTAGTAACACTTACTTACATTTTCTACTCATCTATATTCAACGTTTACGCAGAGAGAACGGACAACGAAAACAAAAGAAATGTTGTTAGCGTCTACCGCATGTAGCATTTTGCACACCCCAATGCATACGTTGACATTGTGTGCGTGCGAAAAAATAAGGAAAAACTCATTTATTTTTATAACTCGCACGAAATCTTTCGATAAAAATGTTTATCAGGCACAATTTATATACGAATCGATAGAAAAATTAATTATCTAGAATCGTATGTTCTTGGAATTTCCGTTTTCTTCCCCGTTTTCTCACAATTTTGGGAAAAGTGCGTGAAACCCCGGGATAGGCAGCGAACTCCCGTGACCACGGCGAAGCGCTTACCTTAATCCCAATCCACATAGTCAGAACGACCTCAATACTACATTTCATTTCGACACAATGTAGATACATTGTAAACGTTTCCGTTTCCATACATTGTAGCACATTCAGTCTTATGATTTGGTGCATCAGCATTTTACAAATCATAAACTTTAAACATTTTACGAGTTGGACCAACATGACCGAAATTATGCTTGGTACCAATGACGATCCACTTTGCATCAACACTTAAATTGCTTACAGCGCATAAGCAAAGTAACGCAATGAAATCAAACACATTAAACCATGCGCGCCGCTGGCGTGGATTTTCCGCCTAGCGCGAAGGAAAATAAATAACTTCAATTGTTCTTGCCATCGCCGCGAGCCGAGCGATGTTTAATAAACATTAGCCTTCTCCAATCGTTACATCCAAAACTTCTTTTAAATATGTAATGGTCAAGACTCAAGACTTCTCGGTAAAAATGTACACTCACACTAATTGAAAATGTAAATCGAACAAAACTACAATTCAAAAAATAAATCAGTGAATTGACGGTTGTAAGCTCGAACCCGTCGGTACCATTTTCTAAGTCCGAAACCCTGAACCTGCCACAATCTTCTGGTTCCGGAGATATAATTATATAAGTGTACGTCACCGTTACGTGCCGGTAAAACATTTTTTACCGCTCAATTTCTCGGAGATGGCTGAACCGATTTCAACAAGCTTAAGCTCGTCTGGAAGGTTCTATTAAGTCACTGATCGAGTTTGAAGATCTAATGGCTATATCTTCTGGTTCCGAAGATATAATTATATAAGTGTACGTCACCGTTACGTGCCGATAAAACGTCCGTTTTTTACCGCTCAATTCTCTAGGAGATGGCTGAACCGATTTCAACAAACTTAAGCTCGTCTGAAAGCTTCTATTAAGTCACTGATCAAGTTTTAAGATCAAATGGCAAATGTTGAAAGCTGCTGTTTTATATTTTATTTAATAATATGTTTAATATGGTACACGACTTTAGCTCTAAGATGCCTAGGGCATTCCTTAACAGTACTTCAGATTATAACAATTTGTTGATTCATAACGATGTATTTGGTTCACGTGGCTCGCATGTTTATGATCGACTGGAGCGGCCTTCCGTGGGCGATGATGGTGATGTTGCGGGAGAATATTAAAGAAACATAGAGAAGTAAATGTTGTGGAAAACAGAGTAGAGGGTACGACAATAAAAATAAATAGAAGCGAAATTTTTTTTATTAGTTGATATAGTGATGTAGGGAGGGGAAGCTAAATAGTTAGTGATATCAATACCTTGCTAGTTCCGATGAAGATGGTGGACAGATAAAGGATAAGGTAAACGCTGCTGTTTAGTCTTTGATCTAGTTTGAAGATCAAATGGCTATCTTCCCTGATTCCGGAAATGTAATAGTAACACATGGATCGATAATTCCCGAGACTAAAGCAGAGATGGCGCTCGTAGTAAATCAATAACCACGTCTTTCTAGAGTACTAACCTTTGCTTGAAACGGGTCAAAATTTTAAGTCGATCAGACCAGAAACAGCTGAGTTATCGAGGTTGGAGTAAAGTCGTTTTGTAGTTTGTTTAAAAAATGGAAAAAACCGAGTTTCGTGTTTTGATAAAACATTGTTTTTTAATGGGTAAAAACACCGTGCCAGCAAAACAATGGATTGAAAAACGTTATTCGGACTCTTGTCCATCAAAAGCAACGATTTGTCGGTGGTTCGCCGAGTTTAAAAGTGGTCGTACCGACACATATGACGCGGAACGCTCGGGTAGACCTGTGGAAGCCGTTACACCGGAAAATGTGAGTGAAGTGACAAAAATTATAATGAAAGATCGTAAAGTGAAGCTCCGTGAGATTGCTGAGATGACACAGATATCATATGGAAGTGTATTTACTATCCATCATGAAAAATTGAGCATAAAAAGGTTTTTTCCATGTGGGTGACGCGATTGCTTTCGATGGAACAAAAACAGCAACGAGTCGATGATTCAGAAAGCAGTTCATCGAAAAAAACGTTGGAACCATTGTATCACCCTAAAAGGTGATTATGTTGATGAATAAAAAAGGCGGGTGGGTAATGTCAGAGACATAACTGGATGTCGTGAATACGAAAACAACTGACATGTTCCTTAACACTTCCGAATATCAATTAGTTGATCAATTGTATGAATTATGCAAGCATTCCCCTTTGCACATTTTCCGCAAAAACAAAGAAGGCTTCACTTTTTATTGAGAGGCTTGTTTCTACCTGATTTCGTTTGTAGCTTTTTCACTAATGGGCGGTCCTAACGGCTATAAAAATATCCGCATTCAGAATTTTAATGTTGATTATTTCATTTCGGATTTGCATAATTTATTGAAAGAAACTATCAATATGCTGAAGGGACTCGTTTCTAGCATTCAGAAAGGTCAAATTGCGTAATTCTCTACGACATTAAACTCTGGAACATTTTTCGCAAAAACAAAGAAGGCTTCACTTGATCTTGTTTACTGTGAGTTTCACACAGCGAAATGTGCACAAATCTAACCAAACTGTTCTAGATTTGCAGTAAACTGAGGATATTTCCCTACGATTTGCGAACAACAAATCCTACTAGTTCTTTAGAAAACTTTTAGAGCCATTAGAACGGCTGATTTTGCGTAATGCTCTCCACCGTTGTTTTTTCACCAATGCTAATGACTGGCAGCTGTGACGTAATCGCTCTTGTCGAAAGCGAAACTAATTGTGCAGACGACACAAAACACATCTGCTCGCAGTGGCGATAGAATCCAAACTGATTGAATTTTTGTTAAGAGATTTCCTTTTATGTGATTTCGTTTGTAGCTTTTTCACTAATGGGCGGTCCTAACGGCTATAAAAATAGCCGCATATAGAATTTTAATGTCGATTATTTCATTTCGGATTTGCATAATTTATTGAAAGAAACTATCAATATGTTGTAGGGATTCGTTTCTAGCATTCACAAGGACCAAATTGAGGAACTCACTGCGATATTCACCACTTCTCGGAACATTTTTCCCGGACGATTTGTTGTACAGCAGCAGATATTTCGTTCTCTTCCTTAGAACGCGTTCTGATTTGCTGGTGTTGACATGGATCAAATGAGACAAGTTTTTCAATAGTGTACTATTGAAATACTTCAATGCTTTTGCTATACACGTTAAAATTGAAAAATTTCGATTCTATTGGTAGTTAGATTATATAAATCCTTTCACAGATCACTGAGATATGAGCTTTAAAAATACGAGAAAGGCAAACGCGCCATATGAATTATCCTCTTCGATACTCGTTTATATCAAACATTTCAGAAAAGTTTAATTTTGAGTTATTTGAGACTATGTCACAAAACTGAAAATTTTATCATAAAATTGTGATCATATTTCCGATGGCATGTCGCAAGAATTATGTTGATTCATTAGATACAACAATAGATATTCACGATCAAAAACTTATCACTCTCTCAGAGGGTAAATTTTGAAAAGGCACCCCATAGTAAAGTAAGTCGTATTCACGACAAAAGAACCGATTTGAAGAATTCTGAAATTAATAACTGGATCTGAGTTCAAGAATTAAATTTAGAACATAGAACAGACTCAGAACTCAGTTGGATTTTAGTTCTAGAACTACAATCATTTTCCAGAATCCAGTTCAGCACGCAGACTCTGAATTCTAAACTCATATTCCGGAACTAAGCTCTGAAATTTGAAGACGATTTTTCGCCATGAATAAAAAATGGGTTGTATAGAGGTACAGTAAAGTAAATTCCGCTTAATTCTTTAGGAGTATCATTATGGTTTTAAGAACAACCGAATAGAAGTCTGGAATAGAGAACTGGACCCTGAGTTCAAGACCTAAATTTAGATCCAATAACAGACTCAGAATCCAGTTTCAGTCGCTGCTGGTCCACGCGCTTCGATGGCCAGCAAGCGAATGAGAGATGCGACCTGAACGTTTGAGGTTTTTATTAACCACGCAGAAGGTGCATTCTCTCTCGCTGCTGGTTAACTCCCGCTGCTGCTGCTGGCTGGTCCACGCGCTTCGATGGCCAGCAAGCGAATGAGAGATGCGACCTGAGCGTTTGAGGTTTTTATTAACCACGCAGAAGGTGCATTCTCTCGCTGCTGGTTAACTCCCGCTGCTGCTGCTGGCTGGTCCTCGCGCCTCGATGGCCAGCAAGCGAATGAGAGATGCGACCTGAGCGTA
The DNA here is from genome assembly GCF_030247185.1 of Malaya genurostris. Classification (NCBI taxonomy): domain Eukaryota; kingdom Metazoa; phylum Arthropoda; class Insecta; order Diptera; family Culicidae; genus Malaya; species Malaya genurostris. Next base: position 138,535,526 of record NC_080572.1, on the reverse strand, counting down.
CGAGGTTTTTATTAACCACGCAGAAGGTGCATTCTCTGTCGCTGCTGGTTGATGATTCCACTCCCACGACGTCTGCTTCCATCGAACGCACGAAAAGAAATGATCGATTTTCGCATTTTTTTTTTTTTTTTGCATAAATATCTGTTTATTAATCTTATTTTTGTGTATTACATCAACATTTTACAGTACAAGTGTTTTGACCCTTTGGCCTTTCATCTTTGTTGTTCATACGATTCGTTATTAATATTAGGTGTTTTAGTTACTCTTGTTTTACATACTAATGTTTAATCATAATATTTATTTTAATTATTTATAAAATGTCTACCTACTTATAACTATCCTTAACCTAATACGTACAAATTTTGAATTATTTGTATTTCAGAGATTGAGCACCTCTCTTCAAATTTCGTGCAGTATTGTTCGAATTTTTGTTCTAGTATATCCAGTGAGGCCATCTCATGTACTTCACTAGTTCTTGTCCAAGGGGGTAGATTTAGAATCATCTTTAAGATCTTACTTTGAATGCGCTGAAGCCTAAGTTTGTGTGTTCGTGCACAGCCCCGCCAAACAGGGATTGCGTATTCAATTGCGGGGTAGATGATTTGTTTATAGACAGCCATCTGATTCTTCAGGCATAGTTTAGATGTCCTATAAATCAGTGGATACAGAGACCTAATGAGTATGCTGCATTTTTGCACGATTTTGTCAACATGTGACCTGAATATCAGATGTCTGTCAAAGGTGAGTCCTAGATAGATAACTTCATCGGACCATTGAATGACCTCATCACCGAATCGTATTCTGCATTCGTCTGATGGAACAAGTTTTGGAGATCTTGAATGTGGAAACAAGATGACCTGAGTTTTTGCTGCATTGATCACAATTTTCCAGCTTGTAAAATATTCCGTTAAAGCGTCCAGACCTGTCTGTAGTTTATTTTTCAGAGCATTAATGACACGACCTTTGTAAAGAATGGCAGTATCATCAGCAAATTGTGACAGAACACCACCACCTGGAAGAGGTGGGATGTCTGATGTGAAAATATTGTATAGAATGGGACCTAGGATACTTCCCTGGGGTACACCAGCAGGAATAGTAAATCTTTCTGAAAGTGCATTATTCAGAGAAACCTGGAATGCTCTATCTGCAAGATAATTTTTGATAATTTTAATAAGATACATGGGAAAATTATACCGATGCAGTTTGAACACCAGGCCATCGTGCCACACATTATCGAATGCCTTTTCAATATCCAATATTGCCATGGCAGTCGTTTTGGACACTGATTTGTTTTGCTGGATGACGTTGTTAACCCTTGTGAGCTGGTGGATGGTGGATCTTCCTTTCCGGAACCCAAACTGTTCTTCCAGAATTATATCCTGTTCATCTGCAAAAGCAAGAATTCGCCTTTGTATTGACTTTTCAAACAGCTTGGATAGGGCAGAGAGTAAGCTGATGGGCCGATAGCTCTTGGAAAAGGAAGGATCTTTCCCCGGTTTCAAAACTGGGATAACTTTAGCTAACTTCCACATTGAAGGGAAGTAACCAAGCTCCCAGCACCTGTTAAAAATTTTAGCTAAGAAGACAAATGAGCGAATACTCAAATGTTTCAGCTCAATGTTGAATGTGTTGTCGAAACCGGGGGCCTTCATATTTTTGGATTTTTTCACAAAAGCCATCAGCTCATTCGCTGTGACTCTACTTTCCTCAGGAACCAAGCTGTCTGATTGGTCAACCTCAGCTACGCTATCAGCAACGGCTCTTTCATATGGACTAACAATGTTAAGTCCTAAATTGTGAGAACACACAAACTGCTGGCCTAGCGCATTTGCCTTCTCTACTGGTGTGATTAAAGGTATTCCTTCAGCTGCGTCCTGGGGTGACATCAGAGGAGGAATAGGCTTCGGTTTTTTCTTAAGCACCTTCGTTAAGGACCAGAAGGGCTTTGAATGTGGGAGAATTACTCGAAGCTTTTGCTGGAAGTTCCTGTTGCGAAGCTCAGATATCCTTTCCTGGATTATCCTAGTTAAGTTGTTATAAGTAGTCTTCCTATCTAGAATGCCAGTTCGTTGATACTGCCTCCGGTAGATATTTCGAAGTCGGATGAGTTTCTTGGTGACACTGTCAATTTGAAGAGAGGAACTCGGCATATGTTGTACTGGAACCGTCCTATCACGAGCGACTGTGATTGAATGCTGGAAGGAAGATAGGGCTGCATCGATTTCCATCGGGGAATCAAGTGGTAAATCGATATTAATAAGTTGGTCGGCGATATGTTGAAATTGGACCCAATCGGTGCGATAATAGTTCCTCCGAGGTTGAATAGGCACTGTTTCTGGTGAAGATCCCAACGTCAATATTACTGGAAAGTGGTCGGAAGAGAGCTCGTTGAAGACAACCGGAGAGCTGTCTATGGCGATGTTGCTGATGAATATATCCAAAATGGAATGAACTCCCGATCTGGAAAGTCGCGTTGGTTGATCCGGAGCGAAGATGTTGTATTGTCCAGCTTCGTAATCTTCGGCAAGTACGAATCCGTTTCGATTCTGTCTTCTGTTTCCCCACAGCTCATGCCGTGCGTTCAGGTCCCCAGCAATGATGAATTTGTTCTGTCGTCGAGTGAGCATAGCCAGATCTCGCTTCAATGATGCACACGTACCATCTCGAAGATTGGTTTGTTTGGGGCAGTACGCTGCAATGATGATGATGGGTCCCATCGTCGTTGTAATCTCAATTCCGATGGCTTCTATGAGTTGCAATTTAAAGGCTGACAGAAGCCTGTGCTGAATGGATCGTTTAACGGCAATGGCAACTCCCCCTCCTCTGGTAGTTGTCCTGTCGAGCCTGTGAATCCTGTAATTGAAAATAAAAATAGAAATTTCAGGTTTAAGATGAGTTTCAGTTAAAATAGCAATATCGGCATTCTTCTCTTGAAGAAAGTCGGACAATTCAGCAGTTTTGCTCCTGAGTGAGCAAGCATTCCAATTTACTATAACCAACTCATTATATTGCATATTCGATGATGAATTTGCCTAAGGCGTTGATTTGATCTAACCGCGTTCTGCAGTTTCGTAGTTTTGTTGTCATTGTTTCAAAAATGACGATCAGTTGTTCAGCAGAGAATAAATCACCAGAGTCATCCTTTGCTTGTGGTTGATTATTGCCCCATCCAGGAGGGATTCTTGAGGAAGATTCTTTTTGGGATCCAGAGGCTGAAGTCTTTGGATTGCTGCGAGGAAGTGGCGGCAAATTCGGAATATCCCTCTTCGGTGGGAGCCGTGGGAAATTAATTTCATCCTTCTGTGGAACATTCTTGTGCGTTGATTGTTTACGGGATGCCTGTTGTCGAATTTTTGTGAACTCAGCACGTTTGGGACACGATTTGCTAGTAGATGGATGGTCGCCATCACAGTTCACACATTTTACAGCGATGTCATCTAGTAGGCAATCGTTGGTATTGTGTGATCGATTTTCGACCACGGTTCCCCTTTTATACGCATTCAGTTGAAGATATGTGCCTGACTATCTCAAAATCGTCGTCCTTGCGCGAAAAACACAAGCGAAAGTAAAAAGTTTTCCGCGCTGTTTTCAAATTTTAAGAAAACTTAATTTTTGAGTTGTTTGTGGTTATCGCACACTGTTCAAAATATTATCCTGAATTCCTGATCATATTTTTGATGAAATGGTGAAAGAATTATGTTGCTACCATTAATACAAGTCGAGATATTCGCGATTAAGTTCTGCCCATTCTTCCATATGGCTAATTTTGAAAAGGCGCCCCATAGTAAAGTAAGTCGTATTCACGACAAAAAATTTGCAAAAAAAATGTTGTTTCCATTGTTAGTCTCGGGACTTATTGATCCATGTGTTACATGTGACGTAAACGACAGAACGCCCGTTATTTTACCTCTCAATTTTCTCGGAGATGGCTGAACCAATTTCAACAAGCTTGAACTCGTTTGAAAGCTACTAATGAGCCATTGATAAAGTTATAATATCAAATGGCTGTCTTTTCTGGATCATGAGATATAATTGAATAAGTGGTGTTACCGACAAATTGCAGTTTCTTCTTACAGGTCAATTTTCTCGGATATGGCAGAACCGATTTCATCGTGCTTAGGCTCGTTTGAAAGCTACTATTGGGTCGAAGTTTAAATGAGTGAATTTTCTGGCTCTGGAGATATAATCGTATGAATAAAGAAACCATCGAAACGACCGTTTTTGCCCTTCCCATATAGAAAGGTTATGCAATCACTGTGAAAACCGACATTCGAACTGAGGCCCGGAGGGCCGAGTGTCATATACCATTCGGCTCAGTTTTTCGAGAACGCAAAATGTCTGTATGTGTGTGTATGCATGTATGTATGTAACACTTTTTTGCACTCACTTTTCACACAAAGCTCTTGAATTTTATTCGAATCCGACTTCCGGTTCCGGAATTACAGGGTGATATGAGCAAATAAATGAAAATTAGTGCACTTACTTTGCTAAGAGACGGCTGAACCGATTCTTACAAACTTAAATTCAAATATAAGGTACAATTGTCCTATACAAAGTTACTGAAATTTATTTTGATCTGACTTCCGGATCCGGAGTTACAGGGTGATTAGTGAAAACAATCTTATTTTAACTTACTTCTTCACTTTTCTCAAAGAAGACCGAATTCAACAAACTTAGATTCAAATGAAAGGAATCATAGTCTCATACAAAACTTCTAAATTTCATCCGGATCTGACTTGAAGCGGCGAAACAAAATACGTATAAAAATTTCTTAACTTGCCTCGAAGCTATTCCAATCGGTAGCCATTGTCAATAGACAACCAAACAACCCGATTCCGGCTATGCTGGTTCTCGGTTTCTGTTTTCGGAAGTACAGGAAATAAAAAGTAAAATAATTACTAAACTTGCCTCAAAACTATTTAAATCGGTAGTCATTGTCAGTAGACGACCAAACATTAATTTGGCTTTCTTGTTTCTTCTTGGGTTTTTGATGAATGACCGAAGAATGAAGCCATAGACTCAAAAATGGATCCCAGTCACTTTTCTCGAACCAGCTTCGATTATACCGGTTCCCAGATTCCGGTCTCGGAAGTACCTCTTTTCGTTCCTCAGAGATGACCTAACCGACCTGAGTACTGTTTCACTCTGTAGGTTATACTAGTTTACGGACAAAAATGCACTTCGTTATTTAGAGTTGCAGTTACTTGCTAAACGCATCGATTTCGGCAGTACCGGTTTCTAGTTCCCATTTCGAAAGTACCGGAAATATTGATCAAATTTCCAAAACGGAACTCACTCATTCTACTCAGAGATGGCTTGACTGATTTTCAAAAACTCACCCTCAGATGAAGTGTCTTGAAGTCCCATGTTATTGACTTCCGGTTCCGGAGCTATACGGTAAAGAAAACTTTTGTGGAAATATCGATCTTTTTTAGATTGTTGGTAAATATAAAATATAAAATTTTTGAAATTTTAGCTGAAAGTAAATGTAGTCGGTTGGTACACGAACATTCTTGAGTGCGTGCTTAGCTAAATCATAAAAAACTCTAAGATTCAATTTTTGCAATGACTGAGCGGAAATATATATTGGAGAAGCCAAGTGAAAGAAAAACTAACAGAAAAGATGTCCAGCCAGCGACTGGCACCATTAAGAAGGTGACAAGCGATTATAAATACACTCTCCTACTCAATGCTTGATCGGAGAAATAGGTATAAAGCGAGAGGACTAGTGTTTGATGGACAGAGTAGATGTTTGGATGTAAGGTATCGGTCGGGTGACGACCAGGATGTAGACCATATTCGATGTATGTTGCTACTATGTCTGTTTCAAGTTTTGGAGTGGCTAAAACAAGATCAGAGTGGCGAAATGGTAGCGCGTATGCACGGAATGCATAAAAACGCAGGTTCGAGTCCTGTCTCTGAGCGTATCTTTTTCCAAAAATTCATCTTTTCTGTTAGTTTTTCTTTCACTTGGCTTCTCCAATATATATTTCCGCTCAGTCATTGCAAAAACTGAACTTAGTCATGGCGGCTTTACGTCAAACTAAAAAATTAATAAATCGTTAAAAACAATTGCGGTTTGATTTTCCGTAACAATCTGTTTCTGGTAGGAAAGGGCAGACAATCAATACAACCTTCATAGGGGTCTGTCGCTGACGATGTCCAGCCAGCGACTGGCACCATTAGAAAGGTGACAAGCGATTATAAATACACTCTCCTACTCAATGCTTGATCGGAGAAATAGGTATAAAGCGAGAGGACTAGTGTTTGATGGACAGAGAAGATGTTTGGATGTAAGGTATCGGTCGGGTGACGACCAGGATGTAGACCATGTTCAATGTACGTTGCTACTATGTCTGTTTCGAGTTTTGGAGTGGCTAAAACAAGATCAGAGTGGCGAAATGGTAGCGCGTATGCACGGAATGCATAAGAACGCAGGTTCGAGTCCTGTCTCTGAGCGTATCTTTTTCCAAAAATTCATCTTTCTGTTAGTTTTTCTTTCACTTGGCTTCTCCGATATATATTTCCACTCAGTCATTGGAAAAACTGAACTTAGTCATGGCGGCTTTACGTCAAACTAAAAAATTAATAAATCGTCTCAAATTCAAATTTTCTTCAAAAATATAAAATTTCTTGGTATTTTTAGTAAATATGATAGAATTTCCTGTTAAAAATTTTATTTGAAGCAATATTCAATCGATTGGTGATCAACAACGCCTAAATGTTCGATATGAAATTCATGCTAAATGTGAAACAGGTTTAATTTAATTTTACTTTTAAAATTTCTGTGAAATATCTAATTTTTTGAAATATCTAATTAGTAAATTTGAAACTATTTCTTTTCGTACATTATAGCTGGTATCAAATTCAATCGATTGGTGAACAAAAATGGTTAGCTGTAATTAACATTATTCGAATACTTCTAATAATCTGAAATTTCTGTGAAAAAAATTCTGTTGAAATTCATTTTTTCTAAAACATATAGCTGATGTCCAATGCAATCTATTGGTATAGAAAAATACATATGTCGACGCTTTGAATTTAAAGATATGTCGAAAATACGAAGTTTTCGATAATGTATGCTTGGACCTTTGATTACGTTCTTGATCATAACTTTCATTAACACGGTGTAATTTAAAAATTTTTGATCCATTTATGCTATGATAGACGTATCTGTCTAATGATAAACAAATTTTCAAAATCAGACTTCTAACAGCTGAGATATGGCCAGCCAAAGTAAGCATTCCCACTTTTTTCAACAGACTTTAGCTGGACTTTTTTATAATAACTTTGAATAAAGTTTTCGGTTTTTCATCGTTTAAAATGGAATTTATTCCGAATAAATTTATCCTTCTAATGGTAAAAAAAGTTTTGAAATCGGTCCAAAAATGCCTAAGATATATTCACTCAAAATTAGCGTTCCCACTTTTCACGGTGCCCTTGGTAGTCCGCGTAACTTTTTACCCCCTTGGTATTCGAAATGTTAAAACAGGTTGCTTTTTATTTAAGGGGTCCTCTCTCATTGGCGTATTCACAATATTGCGATAAGTATTTAAATAGTTTGCAGAGAAATGAAAACAATCATTGCCGAAAGCGTTTGAAGGTTTGTTTGAACAGTTAGTTTGTTCAATAACGTCAAAATTGTTTGAGCAAGAGAACATACAGTAGTTCTACTTTATGCAGGACTAACCGTTTATTACCTAACTTGAATTATTTCCTATTTCAATATTTCAGGAAGGCGGTCTCTCTTATCTAGTACAATTTTGATGCATTGAATTAATGTGTTTTAAAAAATATTCTTAAAATAGTGTATTTTACATTTTATCATGAATACTTTAAATTATTTTCGAGTGTTTAAAGCTGAAATAATTATGTTTCATACTGCGCGAAACAATTTATTTATGATAAAATACTTCACACGCAAGTTTCAATAGGCTAAACAAGGCGTATATAAGTCGAACTTGATTACTTATCAAATAACATGTTCATGTTTATCTATTTTCAGCAACTGCCACAGTTCACATTGCAAGGCCTACTGTTGTGGATGAAACTCAGGGTTTCGACGAATCAGTGTATCCTGATATACATAGTGATATCAACGACGAAGAAAACTTTTGGCACACATCTGTAGGAAAATTCAAGTTTTCTATTGAAAAATTGCCACAGCCCCTGCAATACATACATCAACTGCTGAAGGAAATACCAACAATAGAGAAACCAGATATATTATATTACACTTTACAATGTTTGAAGGTAATGGTTCTACATGGAGATGCCTTTTCTAAGGCTGCCAAAGATGATCGAGGATTCTTTATCTGGTGTCAAGAAAATTTATTAATCAAAAAGTAAAGACAATATATAGTAACTAAATACCATTAAGAAAACTTTTTTTTCAGTTTATGGGATGTATGTAATGCTGAGCATTCGCATATATGTGAAGTTTCGGTTGCGGTGTTACTACACAGTATCACTTTACCACTAGGTTCAGATGTATTTTGGAATGTAGTTCAAGAAGCCTTCCGTGACAGTGATTGGCGAGTTAGATTTCAAGCGGTTGAGCGTGTAACGGGTAAGAAATACAGGAAATCTAGAACAAACACTTGATTTATTCTCTTTATTTAGCTATAACCAGATTCATGGACTCAACACCTCTTCGTGCAGAGATAAACTTACAAGCCTCGCTTGCAGCTGCATTTTGTCACCTTATTGCCGCTTGCGATGATATTAATGTTCATGTGGCTCAGCGAGCAACGTTATATCTTGGAACTATTCACGACAAAGCTATCCAAGCTCTTATATATTGTTTGGAATCTCAATTCGATATGTTCATCGTAGATAGACCAGTTGTGCTGCAATCGATTTATCAACTTCACAATATGCTGTCAGACCGAAAAGTACTGACTTGGAATTTTTTTCTAAACCGTTTCGATACACTTTTTGTAGAGGCTCAAGTTAACCTCGAAAAGAGCGGTGATATTTCCCATATGCGTGATTTAAGAAACTCCGAGAATGGTAGTGAAACATTGTCAAATAAAATAAATAAAGCTAGAGAAGCACTTAGTCATTCTGATACATCTGGTAGTATGTCTAAAACATTAAGTGCATCATTCGGAATAAAATGGCCATACAAACGCACAATGTCTGCTCCTGCAACAATAATTTCTCGACAGGAATCAAAAATCGGTATAACATCCCTATAACATTGCAAATACGTAAGCTAACTGATGTTTTTAAATCACAGAGAAAGAAAAAGTATACAATCGACAGGTATCAGCTCCCATTCTAAAAAGGAAGAGCTCCCGCTTCGGGATAGGTAAGTTTCTGCTCTTCGTTTTAAATTTAATCTAGGTTACTCATTTTTTATTACTTACTTTTTTTGGCAGAACTTAATCGTGAATATCTCTTGTTGTATTTGATAGAGCAGCTACATTTCTCTTCATACCATTAAAAATATGTTCAGCTATTTATAATAATATTTTCAGTAGTATGAGATAACCACAAATAACTCAAATTTTAACTTTTCCAAAGTGCTCGGTATGAACGAGCATTAAGGTGAAATACAGAGCTAAAATATGGCGCACTATATTTCAATCGCATCAATTGAACGTATCATCACACAAAGCGTTTCATGCAAAACCATCGCATAGAAATACGGAATATTTCCGGTGGTTGAGTGCAGTGGTTTTATGTCTCATTTGGGCACAGGCACTAACGAATGGACAAGGCAAAGCAAAGCAAAGCCTTGGTATTACATTCCTGTAGTGGAATTTGACCTTCTGTTTCAACAGACTTCGCAGCCGATTCAGAGTGTACAGAACCATTGCATGACTAGTGCAACGATTCTACTGACACTACGAATCCTTCCAGGTCGGGGCTCGAACATACGACAACTGGTTTGTAAGACCAGCGCCCTATGCATTGAACCGCCAACTTGGTTATGGTACTCGTATATTCAATTGACCAATATAAGGGAAACACATTTGAGCGAGTTTTTTGTTTAAACACATGTTTTTTAAGGCACAAAACATAGATTTTTCGATTCCAAGGGCATTTCTTATAGCTAGGATGAAACTAGGATAAAATTCTGGGAATCTGACATTCAGCTAGTGTTCATTCGTGACTGTTAGATGGGATCACGAGGAATTGTCCAGGTGATGTTGGTACTTTCGATGGTGGTCGCATGTTCTTTGATGTGGATCCGCGGGAAACACCCCCGGGTCACTTTGACCCGGCGAGTGGCCCGCACTTCCATTATCGACTGAGGCGGCTGTATTCTGTGGAAGAGAAGGAAGGAAAACAGAGAGAAGTAAATGTTGTAGCAAACGGATTGAAATAGAGGTACGGCAGCGAAATAATTTAGGTCGGTAAAAAATCAATTTAGTTGACATAGAGATGGTGACAATCGTGGAAGGGGGAAGCAGAAAAGTTAGTGACAGCAAAAAGATCTTGTTAGTTTCAAAGAAGATGGTGAACAGACGAGGAATGGGGAAAATCGGGCGGATTTCAGTGTCGAACCTGTAGGTGAAGCTTATTCTTAGCATCAGTCGAAGAACAGGGGTAACTTTCAGATCAAGATACAATAGATTAAACTTGTTTATTGATGTGTTCAAGGAATTTATATATGAGCATCATATATGAAGTATCCCGACTCGCCAACAAATCTCGAACCGGAACCTCAGGTGGTCTACCTCGGGCCCTGAAGAAGTCCTTTAAAACAGACCTGGCGTCACGATACTCCACACATGACCATACGACATGCTCCTGATAACCGTTGCCACAGGTGCAGAGACCGCTCTCCATGACCATAATACGCCGAAGATGCGCGTTGAACGTGTAGTGATTAGACATGAGCCGAGACATAACACGAATGAAATCGCGACTCAGGTTCATCCCCCTGAACCAAGGTTTCATCGATACCCTAGGGATAATGTAGTGTAGCCAAACTTTCGAGTGGTCTTCGACGAGAAATACTGAAAAATTCATTGAAGCAGATTGGTCTTTCACAAATATCACTTTTCATTGCCTGGAATTGAACAATGCGATGGGACCCAGACTAAGGATATTAAATAAGACCGTTCAGATAAAGCTCTCAAGTGTTCCCGTATTTTCTCCAGAAAATATGGGAGATAGTTTCCTGGCTTCATTGTCCGGAGAGCCGCTATTGAACTCAGACTATCCGTGACAATGAAGTAATGGTATTTGGGCAAGGTTTCAATGATATTTGAGCAAGTTGTTTAAGATGGTCAATACAGTCATTCAATTTATAACCAAAATGCACTAATAATTGATTCTCTCGCCTATATCGAAATTGTGCATTCTTTATTACCTATCAAAATCATTTACAGGACGAAAACACTTCACCAAGCAGATTCCAACTGTGCATCATTCTATAAAACAACTGACTAATATTCAATCTAGTATGGAGATAACTGACTTGTAAGATGTATCTAGCTTGTGAAGAGCATATCATATCAGTATATAATATCGACATGATATTAATGTGGGTTGCTAGCTTTTGTAACTTCTACTTTTTTATGATACGAAATAAGCATGTTTTGATTCAATGACAACTACAACAAGTGCTATGATGAAAGTGAGTTTGTGTTTCTTGACTTGACAGAAGTGCTCTTTTCTCCTTTATATGACTGAAATAACAGTTCGACGAATTGACTTTCAATTAAAAATATAACGAACTAGCTGACCCGTCGAACTTCGTCTCGCCCAAAAATTATTTGTTTGCAAAAATTGTTTGTCAAAAGACTAAGTTGTTAACGTTTCTCTCCAATATGATTACTTAACCTACAATCAACGGAATTCGACACACATTCGATTTAGCTCAACAAAAGAAACATCACCAAAAATTAATGTGAAAATGTGAAATACTTCTGTTAAATGAAAATAGAGAAATGAACAAACTGTCATCTCAGAATATATTTACAATTTGTATTTTGCCCAAGTAACCAAAAGTTTGTAAAAAAAGAAAAGGCTTAGGCTGTATACAAAGCATTCTGAACAGTCAATTTTTGAGTTGTGAGTACTAAGGAACTTTTGGTGACTTGGAGATACGACGCTTACATTTTAAGTTGTTATTGATCTTACCAATTTAAACATTCTTCTCAGCAAGAATGGCTTTTATCTTTACGCTCTCTAGCAACTCTTCACATGATGCAATCAGTGCCATCAACGGGAGACGGATATCATCTCAGCAACAAAAAACCGGCATGGTTCATTCAACATAGATTGTTAGCACGCTGCTGTAGGGATTCGCTCTGAAGCAACTCTCGTTTTGCGATCCGATTCTATACGGGCAGTGGATAATTGTGATAAAATCATTTTACTATTGCCGCTTAATCTAACTATGTGCATATAACCTTTGTATAAGTTGTGTCTATGAAAATGTCTTGAACAGCAGGGTTTTGAAATATTGTAACCTAGTATGAAAATCATCAAGTCGACTGACAATCATCGATTAGATTTTCTGCGATAATTGTCAACTTGCGATTCTTTCTTGGTAAATTCCACACAGCGCCGATCATTGCAAAACTGTATCTATTTTGGTAAGGGCCGTAAAATACTCCACCTCATGGAGCAAAGAAATGTAGAAAAATTTGCTCACGGTTCATGCATTCAGAGGCAGCGAGTTCTTTCAGCATCATCTACCAGTTCAACGATGTTGTATACAATGTAAAAAAGAATTTAGTCGCTCTCTGCCAAATTATCGGCTATTACCAACACTGCTTCTCAGAATATGAAATAGTCTCAATCTATCTTGAATATTGATATCTAATTGCCACTTATTATGTGCGCTTTGTGTAATCTAAATCATTCGAAAGCAAAATGCAAGAAAAATCTCTTAGTTTGACCTGAGCGCTTCTACCGCACAATCTTTTCATTGATTCACATTGACCAATATTATTTATTTGACACCATTACACACAATCCATCAACTGGTGAACGATATCAGAACTTTTTCTCCTACAGCGGTATTTCTAGAACAGTCATACGGATTCCGCCAGTCATTTATGTCGTTTTCGCGTGATGCCTAACCTAACCCCGTTTCCACCCTAACTGCTGTCAAACCAGCTGCTTTTGGAACGTAATTGAACTGAAAATCGAGTCAGTTTCGAGTTCGATTTTTATATCGGGTTTGCTCAAACCCCGTTGTTAAGTGCAAACCCAACTTAGTTTCGTGAAAAGTGTTTACTTGATGAAACTACCCTGAGTCATTTTCAGTTTCGCCAAGCGAAAAAGACGTTAGTAGCAATAATGTTGATACCCAATTAAGCACGTGGCTAAAGATGAAGAATCACGTAGATCAAGTATCCATGTGAAATCTTCACACAAAACATCTCGTTGCACGCCAAACCATTTGTTCAACGATTTCGTATTCTTTCCTTCGACGGCCTAACACTTATGTTGCACGCTAAACATCAATCGTAGATCTAGCAATCATTGGCGACTTTTAAAGGAAAACTCCATTTTTTTTAAAGATATTTTTATTCAGGCCTATTTGCGTACAAGCTTTACGATTTAGCCGATTTTTTAAATATTTTTTTTTTGAGTTGGATCTCGTTGTCACCCTTTTTCTAGGGGGAGAGGAGCTTCCATTTCCCTCCTGCGAGGATTGAGGGGCACTTCGTTCGTGGTTCGTCTCGTCATCCATTGCCGCATCGATGGTATTGTTGTCGATTTCCGTCTTCTTTTCGTTGCTAGTTGCTGTAGATGCACCTTGTTGTACATCGGTTGCAATTGCTGGTTGGTTGGAGGGTAAGTTGTTAACTGCAGCTGGTGTACTTTTATCTATAGGGGATGGTGATGGATTCGTTGAAGGGAATACTTCATTGTTGTTGGTGGCTGTCACAGGTGTACTGGGGTTGCTTGGGGTTGGTGTGAAGGAAGCACCGTTGTCCTTTGGTGTAGTTGTCTCCTTGTCCAGTTTATCACATGGCTTACCGTAGTGAACAGCTTTTTGGAAATACTGACATGTGGCCATCTGATTGTCATAGGTAACAAGTGATTTGCACGGAATTCTTGTATCTTGACCGAAAATCACATAAGAAGGTATAGCCTTCCTCAAGTGTAAGCGTAATAAACGTACGCCATTTAGAATACCGGGGAAAAATTCTTCCACTTTTCTTTTTCGTTAGAGAGAATCTCTCCATATTGGGACATAGTTTTGCCAATATATGAATCGGTGACGATTGAGGGAAGATCATGTACACGCACTTCTATAGCACTATCTTCCATATATACTGGAATATTGTACTTATTGCTCTCGTGCTCCACATAGTGCACATTGTTATTGTCTTTTGCGAATTGAATTGCATAAAAAGGAAAGTCCTGGCATTACATTCCTTTTGTGGAATTTGGCCTTTCTGTTTCAACAGACTTCGCAGCCGATTCTTAGTGTACAGAATCATTGAATGGCTAGTACTATGGATCCTACTGACACTAAGAATCCTTCTAGGTCGGGGCTCGAACATTCGACAACTTGCATCCAACTCTTTAAGAAACTGGATGTAAATAACATTATTTGTCTTATTACATTGAAGTTCAGTGAACACTCGGTTCGGTGTATACCGAGTCAATAGAAAGTTCTACTTTTCGCTCTTCAAATAATCAATTATAAATAGTGATAAACTTTTACAATCTCATTAAATCAAATCGTGCTAAGTGAGCAAACTTGCATTTCATACTGGTGTCATATTATTTCTCTTCGGCGATAAGCATAGTATGATTATTCGTAGTGACAGTTATTCGTTCCGTACAACAAATAGCCACTATTCGCGCGACGCTCATCGAATACGATACCACTCACAAGCACTCACGAAGTTTCTCACATCTGTCATCCAACTACTAGCATAATGTCAAGAAGTAAATGCGATGCCAATGTTTGTTTTGGTTCGTCCGGTTCGCGAGGCACCAAAATTGGTTGCCGGGTTTGCTCTGGAAGCTTCCATGAATTATCGCAACAAAATAATTCTACTGATGCAATTGTACAGTTGATTCTTCAACGTACCACTTCAGCTTTGAAATTGATCAGTGATCGATTCTTGAAGACAACAACAAACGACCACGTACAAGTAGCACCAATAGACCATCTTTATCTCAACCCGACAAAATTCCGAGAGTTGAGGTTCCAGTATGTACTCAGAACACCTTAATCTCAATAGCTTCGCTCGTTTCAGACCAACCGAATAACGACAATCCGATAAACATAACTGATGTTATTGATGGAAATGCTGCTATTAACTCCACTCGCTCGCCATCAATCGGTACCACCGCTACTGTTGATGCACCACCATCCATTGCCACCAACATTTTTGGCAACACTCACCCTCCAGTGCCAAATGTTACTACTATACCCCCACCACCTACCGCCACATTCACCACCAGTTCAAGCTTTCCACCACCGATATTCTCTACCAGCAATCATACCAACTCTGTTCTGCCTTCACCGTCCATCATCACCGCCACCACAACCACCAAATCTAATTCGCACAACAGTAGATCAACGGCAATCAACTCTACACAGACAATCGTACCAGCTGTGCTGCCTTCAACAAACAATCTTTCTGAAAAAGTTCCACCAACATGCAAGCCAATACTATATCTGTACTCTCTACTGTACCATATGTAGGATCTAGCCAGCTTAGGATTTTTAATTCTTCTTCCACCAATAACGAGCCGAACAATCAACCTCTGTTAGTTGCACTCGTAGCAGATCAAATACATGATAGCAGAAATTGGTATTATATCACTAGATTCTTGCCTAGCGAAACAGTTCAGAATATTACACACTATGTACAAACTAGAATTAGATGTGACAGCAATGCGATCCATTGTGCAAAGCTCGTACGCCAGAATAACGATCGGCCGCTCTCTTTTGTATCGTTCAAATTGGGTGTTCCTAGTGAATTCAAAAATTTAATTTCTTTACCCGAGTTCTGGCCATTCGGAGTGACAATTGCTCCTTTTTTAGAGCAACCGGTCTTCCGCAGACCGAACCCGTCACATCCCTCATCTCGATTGCAGAACTTTTACAGCAACACTCAAGTTCAATCGCCACGATCGTACGCAACGATGCCTCCATCGATTCGTCGCCCATACCCTCGCTCCCCAGTGATGCGGCAACAAATGCCGTTGCGTTATCAAGCACAACAAAGTCAGACTTTAGTATAGAAATTTTTTATCAAAACATCGGAGGAATGAATAGCAATATTGATCAATATCGTCCCTCTCGTGCAGATAGTTTATACGATTTATACATATTTACCGAAACTTGGCTGAATGATAGTACTATATGTAAACAAATATTTGGAGGTGCTTATTCGGCTTACAGGCAAGATCGAAACGAACAGAATAGCATTAAAAAAAAGCGGTGTTGGCGTTATGATAGCCTGCCGCTCAAACTTCCATTCTCGCTTGCTACCTGTTCCAAACTGTGCTAATGTTGAACGGTTATGGATAGCCCTTTCGCTGAAAAACTACACACTTTATATCTGCGTGATTTATATACCACCTGATCGCGTCGGCGACATAGGATTAATTGAACAGCATTTGAATTCTCTCCCTTCAATTTCAAACCAAATGACACTGAATGAGAGAAAGGAATCTGGATTGCCTTTGGTGAATTGAATGCATCGACCTCTGCTGGTATTAGCAATTTATTCCGTATTCAATTTAGTAGTGTTTTATCCGATGAAACTTTAACTAGACAAAAAAATTCTAGGACTGCCAGTAACGTTCCACTCCGTTTATCGATTGGTCCTCACGTCACGTTAGCAAAGCGTGTTTAAAGCTGAAACCATCTTCAAGTGCAGCTCCTGATGGTATACCGTCACTACACGGGCAAAATTCCGACTCTTGAAATGAGCAAAACAAGTCGTGATTTGGGGAAAATAATATATTTTCATGTTATGATAATACACCATGATTAAAATTTCTCGGATCATGATCCATTCGGACTGATTTCTATGAAATTTAAACGTAACGCACTTGAAGTTGTTGGGTATAACTTCAGGCGTGTTTCTGCTACGATGGTAATTTTTGCAACATAAATCCAGGCGCTATGTGTGATTTTTGCAACGATGGTCATTTTTTGAAATATAAATTCAGTGAAAAGCACGACGAACTTCTTTTAAAATGAAAATATTCTGTTTTTGAAAAACGACGACGCAAGAGATAACGTGTTTACAAATATATTATATATCAATATGGATCACTTTAACGAATTCAATACAAATCGAAAAGGACATCACAGTAACACCATCTCGTGACGCTCAAGGCTATTAGTTCAGTCAAATTTAATAGTTTGCGTTTATCGTGCACCCAGAAGTGAAATGTCACAACTAATTGAGCATGATGCCCAAATAGAGGTGTGAACATTTTCATGTGTTTTTTCTGACGAAAGTAAATATTGCCTAAAAATAATGTAGAATTACGTTCTTTAAGACCTATCGTCTTAATCACCAATGAAAATGAAAATTTTCGGAGGATGTTTCACTTTTTTCAATTTCATTTGTAATAAATGTTCATAGTGGCAGCACTGTGTATTTAAAATCAGCATCAAGCCGTTCTTCTTTCTAGTGAATTAATGTGTAAGCAAAAAAGATTTGTTAACTGTAAACTTACTATGATTTCGACCTGTTTGTCTCACGGATAAACAGTAAATTAAAGACATCGAGCTGTACCAGTAGTGCCAACTGCATTACAAACAATAATATACCGTAGTATTATATATCTGCAGTTCAATGAAATGCTCTAAACAAACTGGACTGGAATCGGGAATCATTATCACAGTAAACCTGAATACAAATGGATTATATTTTCAAATCAAGAAATTGCAATACTTAATTCGGAAATGTTGGTAAAATTCTGGAATAAGCATTAAGATTAATTCGTTTAGTTCTGCGTTTACATTTCACACTCATTTATATAAATAGGGATTTTTTATATAACAATGTGTTCTCTTCCGAGTTAGTATCAGATTGCTATTCTAAACCGTATTTACAGCTTATTTTTTCGTGCAGTGCATATCGAGAAATATTCCATATATTTGGGTTTGTTTGATTCAGTGTACTGAATCCATGGCTGTCATATGTGCATTAAAAAATTTGTAGTGTATTAGTAACCTTTTTTACCACCGCACTTTACTGTGATGTCCCTCGTGAATCGCAAGAGTGATCCATATTGATATATAATATATTTGGTGTTTATTTGCGTTTATTACTTCAGTTTTGATTTTGTGTTTCAGAATTGAAACACTTTAAACGAACTGCATGAAAAAACACGAGTGAATCAAACCTCTTTAAAAGAAACTCTATGTCGAATTCTTGCAAACAAAATCGTCTTATTTATAATATTTAGGTGAATCAGTACAGCTCGGTTGTTATATCTATGAAACAAATTAATCAAAGTGGAAGAACAAAATATTTTTCTGATTTTCGTTAAATGGTGTTCCAAATTCACAATCGAATTAAACGCTGGCTCTCGGAATATTATTCTAGCAACAACGATCACATCAAATATGTAAGAATAAATTCGAACAAAATGTAACATTGATGTTCGGCAAAGGAAAAGCGTAGCCGTGCTTAGTCTCTTATGATGTCCATTTTCGGTTCATTATCTTTATTTTTATGTTATGTTTAATTCTCTATCAGCCAGTGGGCAAAACAACACGATTATTAAATAACATGCTTCAGGATCAAGTAAACATTTTCAGTAGGTCTTACTTTTCAATGTCTGCTTTTTGCTTTACGATTAATCAATTAATCTATCACATCATCTGAGGCAGAGGGTTGAAAGTGATATCCGGGTAGAAAATTAGAGTTACGAGCTTTGAAAGAAATGCATTCTTCAAGTAACGCATTTTCGAACCATGATTAATTTTCATGGGAGAAGAGTTATTGCTTATGATTTCATGATAAGTTAAAATGATTGGTTTCATTATTTTCTAATCATAACAGCAGTAACGGATTTCTTTCCGTGTAGTGTTAAAAAAATGCTCTAGAAGCCTTCTTGTACCACTGACGATGCTGTTTAATATCTCTTTTTAACGCGGAGTTTTTCCAGAGTCATGGAAGATTTCTTATATTTTTCCTGTGTACAAGAAAGGCGACAAATCCCACATTTCAAACTATCGAGGAATTGCCGCTTTATGTGCCGTATCAAAACTATTCGAAATAATAGTACTGGATTTTATAGTTCACAACTGCTCCAATTATATATGTGATACACAACATGGGTTTATGGCAAAACGATAAACGTCCACAAATCGCGTTTCATATACGTCTTATATCATTGGTTCATTGCAAGCACAAGACGCTATTTATATGGATTTCTCCGCAGCTTTTGACAAGATTAATCACCAGATAGCAGTTGCCAAGCTCGATAGGCTAGGATTCAGCGGATCATTCCTTAATTGGCTTGAATCATACCTGACGGGTCGCAGTATGTCAGTGAAAATATTTATTTTGAAGCTAAAAAATAACATCTTGTAAGGATAGTTTGGAAGAGCGCCTTAGAGATAGTTCCAGCACAGACTAACAGACATGACAGTATGTGTAAATTCTTATAAAAATAATTTTTCGTGATGCACTAGTTCCACCTATATTGTACTGCGCGAACTATTTACTATCTGTACACCCCTTGTGATATGTATAAGTTTTTTTACTAGTTGGTTTCCCCTCGTTTGTCAACACCGATCAGCTGCTTGCAGGGATGCCTGATTTCATCAAAATATTTGAAAATGAATCGTCACAATAAATTTTTGGATTACGTTGATAATATATTTAACTTTTTCGCGATGTTGGAAGGTAACCATTTATTTGACTCAACGTTGTTCATCTAGACTATTTTTTATTGTGTTGGAAGTTTCACCCGAAATTAAGTGGCGGCAGACCAGAAGCAAGTAAATATTGGTTCGATTTTGTATTGCGTTGGAGGATGAGAAGTAGGCACAATTATGTATATATTTTTGGCAATATATATTAAATCTGTACCCTGCATGAAATTCGCATGGAGGTATACAACTCAATACATTACAGGTAATTATGTATGAATGGCAACTCTGTTGGTAAATGAAAAAAAATAAACACAGTCTAGATGACAGACAGGATGTTTTTGATAGGGTAACGTGGCGCCATCATGACATATGTGAGTACTGTCCCAAATAAAGGAATATTCAAAATGACCGTTAAAATGATTGAAGAATCTAATTTGAGTGTCCTGTCTGTTAGTCTGTGGTTCCGAGGTGCAGAATCACGAGAGGAAAATTGAAAAGGGCGACCCATATAACAGATTGCAGGGCGCAGGATGAAAATATTTTAAATACATTAAATACATTAAATAATTGAAGTGAGGGTGCAAATTATTACTTATTTTTGAGCTAAAAAATAACATCTTGTAAGGATAATTTGGAAGAGCGCCTAGAGAATAGTTCCAGAGCGCAGAATCACGAGAGGAAAATGGAAAAGGGCGACCCATATAACTGATTTCAGGGCGCAGGATGAAAATATTTTAAATACATTAAATAATTGAAGTAAGGGTGCAAATTATTACTTATTTTCAAGCTAAAAAATAACATCTTGTAAGGATAATTTGAAAGGGCGCCTCAGGAACAGTTCCAGGGCGCAGAATCACAAGAGGAAAATGGAAAAGGGCGCAATTTGTTTTCAAGCTTAATAAATAACATCTTGTAAGGATAATTTGGAAGGGCGCAATAGGAATGATTCTAGGGCGCAGAATCATGGCAAGAGGGCGCAGGATGAAAATATTTTGAATACATTAAATAATCCCAGTGAGAGCGCAAGTTTTTATTTATTTATTTTTTAACAAAATAAATAACTTCTTGTAAGGATAATCTGGAAGGGCGCAATAATATTGATTCTAGGGCGCGGGATAAACGTATTATAAATATATTAAATAATCCCAGGGAGGGCGCAAGTTTTTATTTGTTTTCAAACTAAATAAATAACATCTTGTAAGGATAATTTGAAAGGGCGCAGTAGGAATGATTCTAGGACGCAGAATCACGGTAAGAGAATTGAAAAGGGCGCCCATAAAAATAATTCCAGGGCGCAGGATGAAAGTATTTTCAATATTTTCAGTGAACATTTTACAAGCCAGTTGTAATTCCTTATAAAAAGATTTTGGGTTATGAACCGTGGAATTGAAACATATGCTTGATACAGTGAAGAACAATCCGGGACAGAAAATTACATGGCTTGAATAAAACAAATGGAATAAAAAACAAAATAGCAATAGCAACTGCGCGAGACTTGAACAAAGAAGCATCAAACCTCAAAGCGCTCCAGTTAATCGGCTGAGCCACAGAAGCACATATCTGCTTAGTGATTAATTGATACATCTAAACGCATAAAGCGTCGCATGGTTGCCAAGTGTAAATTACATTAGAAGCCAGTAAAATTCTGCACGAGTGGAATATTGCGTCGATTGACATGTAAAATTGTTATGAATCGTATCATTTATAGAATTATGCCACCTGCAAAATATACAATTTTTTTCTGTGTTAATAAAATGGAATCTTAATGCTTACACAAACAGTGAAAACGGAAATCTGCATTAGACACAATTTTCCAATAAATGTAACATAAATTCCAAAAAATCTATTCACATATTAATATTAAATTTGTTGCCGTTAAATTTTTTATGCAGAGTAAACTTTAAAATAGTAATTTCCACACGAGTAACTAGTACGACTGTATGAATTTATATACACGATTTACCTGACCAGCAGATACATGTTTCTGTAGTTCAATGAATAGACGGACGCTCAGTAATCAAAAGGTTCTTGATTCAAATTCTAGTTGATATAAATCGAACTTATCATTTTTATTTCGATAATTTCTTGCATCATTTTTTTTTCTCAAATCACGCGTAAATTTTTTTTTAGTTCTGTACTTTTTGTTACATCTGATTCAATTCAATTTTACAGGGTTCTTTCAAACTGCGAAGTGGTATCGGTGCAAAAAGTGTTGCACAGGTTTGGTGCAATTGGCAATTGGTTTCAGTACATCCTCCACTGTACACGGGGCCTTTTACGTTTTCGATTATTTCATGTTTTAAATCAGTTTAGGTTTCACGTTAAGCATGATCTAATATTTTCAAGTATCATGCATTTGGTGCAATATGCAAGTCCAACTGGCTTTTGATGATTGACGGAAAACACGCGTTAAGCTACATTGAAATAACATGAATATCTCAAACGCACGGTGTGTGCCTCCATGACACAAACTGAAACTGATCGTGACCGATACTTTTTCTCTTCTATATGGAAATCATCAATAGAAATTTCGCAACTTGCGCAGCAAGATGTTTTCAATATAACCAAAAGCCTGGATATATAAAAAGACTCACACATTTCAAAAAATTCTTGTTGATTTACATCTTATCAGATGCACACAAATGGAGCGAATATTTTGCACATATTTATATTCAAGAACATGAAAAATTGTGTGATTTTTAAATTACACGCACACCAAAAAAATTGAATTTTACAGTTGGCTTTTAATCCCTCATACCCAAATCGCAAATGATGGATAATCTCATTTGTAATGACTTAATGTTGGATGGGCCATTTACCAGCCAAGCAGATGTATGCTTCTGTGGCTCGGTCGATTACCAGACGTACTTGCGATCCAATGATTTTCGGTTCAAGTCGCGACGGTTGCTCTCAGTATTCTTTTTGTCGTGAATACGACTTACTTTACTATGGGGTGCCTTTTCAAAATTTACCCTCTGAGCGAGTGATAAGTTTTTGATCGTGAATATCTATTGTTGTATCTAATGAATCAAAATAATTCTTGCGTCATGCCATCGGAAATATGATCACAATTTCATGATAAAATTTTCAGTTGTGTGACATAATCTCAAATAGTTCAAAATTAAACTTTTCTGAGATGTTTGGTATAAACGAGTATCAAAGAGGATCATAAGGCGCGTTTGCCTTCCTCGTATTTTGAAAGCTAATTGCTCAGTGATCTGTGAAGGGATTTATATAATCTAACTACCAATAGAATCGAAACTTTTCAATTTAAACGTGTATAGCAAAAGCATTGAAGTATTTCAATAGTACACTATTGAAAAACCTGTCTCATTTGACCCATGTCAACACCAGCCAATCAGAACGCATTCTAAGGAAGAGAACAAAATATCTGCTGCTGTACAACAAATCGTTCGAGAAAAATGTTCCGAAAAGTGATGAATATCGCAGTGAGTTCCAATTCGCAATTTGGTCCTTCTGAATGCAAGAAACGAATCCCTACAGCATATTGATAGTTGATTTCAATAAATTATGCAAATCCGAAATGAAATAATCAACATTAAAATTCTGTATGCGGCTATTTTTAGAGCCGTTAGGACCGCCCATTAGTGAAAAAGCTACAAACGAAATCACATAAAAGGAAATCTCTTAACAAAAATTGAATCAGTTTGGATTCTACCGCCACTGCGAGAAGATGTGTTATGTGTCGTCTGCACAGCTAGTTTCGCTTTCGACAAGAGCGATTACATCACAGCTTCCAGTCATTAGCATTGGTGAAAAAACAACGGTGGAGAGCATTACACAAAATCAGCCGTTCTAATGGCTTTAAAAGTTTTCTAAAGAACTATTAGGATTTGTTGTTTGCAAATCGAAGGTAATTATCCTCATTTTAGTGCAAATCAAGAACAGTTTGGTTAGATTTGTGCACTTTTCGCTGTGTGAAATTCACAGTAATCGAGATCAAGTGAAGCTTTCTTTGTTTTTGCGGAAAATGTGAAAAAGGGGAATGCTTGCATAATTCATACAATTGATTTTCGGAAGTGTTAAGGAACATGTCAGTTGTTTTCGTATTCACGACATCCAGTTATGTCTCTGACATTACCCACCCGCCTTTTTTATTTCAATGAATTTCATGTATGGAGTTTTAGATACAATATTAAATGTTCTTCCATGTAAATTTGCGTGAGCTGCGACGCCTCATTTATGTGCAGCTGGATGTGTAATAAGATGTAAAATCACAGGTTTTTTTTAAGTGTGTGGCTTTAAAACGAATGGAATAAAAATCAAAAGATCGACAGCAACAACGCGACTTGAATCGAAAAACATTAAATCACAAAGCATACCAGATAGTCGATTGAGCCACAGAAGCACATATCTGCTTGGCTGGTAAATCGTACATATAAATTCATACAGTCTCACATGCTAGGCGAGTGCAAATTACTCACGGAACCAGTAAATTTCTGTACGAATGGAATATTGCGTCATTTGAGAAGTTAAGTAGTTATGAACTGTATCGTTTGTAGAATCATGTCACCTATAAAATTCATAATTTCTTTCTGTGCAGTTTTGAAGAAGTAGATTTTGAACTCTTTTTCAAAATCACACAATCGGAACTATTATTTGAAAGAATAATAAATACAGAAAGTGGATATTTCAATACCTGAGTACTTAGAAACATTAACATTCAGATTATGATAACACTTATGTCTGTTGCAAATGAATCTTCATGGTTGATTTGTGAGGCAATTATAGAGCTTCAGGAAACTTACCAAAGGGTTAAAAATGAGTTGTTGAAGAAAATACGGCGCCCCGCTCGCAACAAATAAGTCTGATACTAGAACTATATAATCCTGATTATATGCTTTGTACGGTGCATTAGAGATAATTTCGATGTTGGCTTGCCTGATACTGTTGCTTCTGGCTACCGGCAGAGAGCGTGATGAGTTTGTAGTGGATTGTGGTGAGGTGGTGGTGGGTATACCATTGATGGCAGAATACGTAGTGGCCGTGTGGTTGAGGAATGTAGTGCAACCCCTGTCAGTTCTAGCAGCAGGAATAGATATTGGTGACACTGACAAGATTGGACCGATATTATCAGCAGCAGGTGGTGGCAGAACGGTAGAGGCTTGAGTCATCACTGTAGAACTGGTGTTGTTAGCGATAGTGAAGAATGCTAGTATTTTGTGCATGTGTAGAAGTTGGGTTGGCGGTGGAAGAAATCAGCATGGATTCACTTGTTACGGATTTTGGGCAGGATATATGCAATCTGGTGTTATTTTGTAGTGCTGATGCGTTGGTAATCGCGTTAGAGATGACTGGCAATGGCAAAAAAATAGTGCTGGTGGTGCAGGAGGAAGAGGGTGCTGGTGACTGTTCTACGGCAAGCGGTGGTGGAGGTTGGGCGATATCGATGGAGGCAGAGGCTGTTGGTGATAACGTTGTGATGATGTTAGCTGCACATCCAGCAGCATTAGAATTCGGATTTGTCGGATTGCTGATATTATTCGTATGTGAAACAATCGCAGCTTTAGAATTTGAAAGACTTGGGTTATGTATCGAAACATTAACTCTCGGAATTTTATATGGTTGAGAAATAGATTGTCTGCTGACACTGCTGGTACGAGGCCATTTATTGTTGTCCTCGAGAATTGATTCGAAGAGATTGGTTAGGTCGAGATGAAGGTCGTGAAGTAAACCGGTGAGTGCAGCTGGGTCTGCACAATCATCAGCATACATACAACAAAAAACTTGCTTAGAACTCATTAGGTCGCCAACTAACTTCAGAGTTGAAGTGGTGCGTTATAAGATCAAGTGCAGAATTTCATCTATTGAGTTGTGAAGACTGGACGACTGTCACGAATCGATTTTACGAGTGAGTTGTTCAAATTGGCGAACTTAACATGGACATTTTTCGAGTAGAAACGGCAAACTACTTTGTTGCTACGCGAACTGGAGGAACCAGAACAAACTTCGGCGTCGCATTTGTTTTTCGTCATTGTGATGAAAGCAGGTAAACGTCGGAATGTGAGTGTTCGTGAGTACTACCGACTTCGATGTGCGCGGCTGAAAAGATGGCTGCTTAAGTTTGCAAACGGTTTACTTTTTTAGAGAATAAGTCCCCTGCGTGGTTTTGGGACAAATATAGACTATACCATTCGTATTAAAACCACTTTAGCTCACTTTCACAATAGATGATTTTAGAGTATATGACAATTTGCAATATTAAATTTCGATTATTCGAGGAGCGAAAGATAAGGATGTAGATCAACTTGGTAAACACCGAAAAAAAAACTTCTGGGTGGTGGATGTAAATTAGTCTACGCAGATGATTTAAAACTGTAAATTGTTGTTCGTAGTATAAATGATTGCCGGCGACTACAATGTCTGCTTATATTGTTCACCGATTAGTGCAGGAAAAACAAACTCATTATAAGTGTAACCAAGTTCCAAGTTATCGCATTTCATCGGTTTTCATCTCTAGTCATATTTGACTATAACATTGATGGTACAACTATCTCTAGAGTGGATCAATTGTGTGATCTTCGTGTACAGCTGGATGCTAAACTGACGTTCGATGTTCATCGGTCACAAATCGTTTTGATAGCTACACGTCAATTGGGTTTCATCCCTAAGATTGGAAGGAACTTCAAAGACCTGCATTGCCTTAATGCTTTGTATAGCTCGCTCGTCTGCCCAATTCTCGAAAACACGTAGGTAATCTGGAGTCTGCATCAAGTATCTTGGAACCTTAGAAATGAAGAAACGATTTGTTCGTATGGCGTTACGAAATTTACCGTGGAGAAAATCAATAAACTTGCCACCATATTCAGATAGATGACTCGATGCTCCTGAACTGCTTTATGACCTTAATTTTCGAATACCGAATAGATCACTGCATAACATAAACCTGCTTCAGCACAGATTCCATAGGACTGTATTCGGATACAACGAGCCAATTACTGCATTCATAAAAACATTCACTACAGTAGAAGGGTTGTTTGAGTTTGAAGAGCCTTCCCGCCGCTTTGTTGAAAAACATCAAGCGATCTGCAATAATCTGACTATAGATAATTTATTATAATTTAATTTGTCATAAGTTGTTCGTACTACCTTTTAAGTTGTTGTGTAGTTATCATGTAATTGTTTTTTAAAGATGTTGGTTTTTATGTCTATCTGAGAATCACATAAATTTGTTTCAACTCATTTCCCATTTCCCATTTTGTTAGTCCATTTAGACATTAGTCCGATGAACTTTGTTTAATAAATGGGTAAGTAAATACATAAATAAATAAATAAATAAATAAATGAACAAATAAATGATTAAATAAATATATGAATAAAAAATATATGTGTAAATAAATAAATAAATAAATAAACAAATAAATGGTTAAATAATGGTGGTTCTAAAAATAACCTCTTATGATGGCGTTGGGTTTGTTGAGTTCCAATAGATGCCGCTGACCTCCGTCATATATTTTTAGACTGACCTGTTGTCCATGAGTGCGATACTGATATCTTTGGCGTAGGTATAGCGATCACAACCGATTATAATCTTCCAATGAATTCTCCTAACCAGAGATAATTTTTTTGAAGAAACAGATAATTTTCATTGTCTGTTTCTACAAAAAAATGATCTCTGGTTAGGAGAATATCGCAAAAAGGAAAAATAAATATTGACTACTAAACTTAGTCGTTAAAAAAAGAAAAAAAGTAAAAATTAACATGATGGCTTTCCATCTAGGTAGCGATGAATGGAGCGCTACTGAACGCCGCTTACAACCTAGGCTAAACAGCCAACACGCTGTGACTCTGGGCACATAAGCAATAGTTCGCACAAACCTTCCATTCCGATATTCAACTAGCCGTATAGAGATAAAGAAAAAACATCCATGCAGTGAAGAACTCATTGTGTGTGAGAATGCCGTCGCAAGTAGAAAGTGACAACTTCTGGTAACTTTTCTTTTGCCGGTTCGGATAGTAAATGGTAAAAGACCTTTATCACTACTTTCCGACATACCAGAGACTTGGGTGATTCGCATTGTTCAGATGCCTAAGCCCGACTCCTCTGGTAGAAGGTAAAAGTTAAGTTACTAGAAGATTTCTGCTTGCTTAAATGACCCTCTGTCACGCCTCACTTTTCCGTTCTATATTTTCACATCCTTGCTCTCTCTTGAGTACTATCATTCTATAATTATCATTGTCTGTTTCTACAAAAAAAATGATTTCTGGTTAGGAGAATATCGCAAAAAGAAAACAGAAATATTGACTACTAAACTTAATCGTTAAAAAAGAAAAAGAGTAATAATAATAATAACAATAATCATCATCATCATCATCATCATAATTATTATTATTATTATTATTATTATTATTATTATTAGTATTATTATTATTATTATTATTATTATTATTATTATTATTATTATTATTATTATTATTATTATTATTATTATTATTGTTATTATTATTATTATTATTATTATTATTATTATTATTATTATTATTATTATTATTATTATTATTATTATTATTATTTTTATTATTGTTATTATTAGCACTTTTATTATGAAACTAATACTAATAATAATGCACAAATAGCCAAATTTCATAAAGAATTTTGAAATAATATAATCAATTGGATTCAAGCTAAAAAGATGGAAAATTAGTCGAATATATCAAGAACTCTAAGTCCGCTATTCGTAATAATATCACTTGCACTTCATGCTCAGAAAGTTATGCAAAAGGGTGAAATTTTCGTCTGATATATCGATCCAGCTGTATTGCAGCAGATAGGTTCTAGTACTCAGAACGCATTTTGATTGACGAGTGCTGACATGGCTCGAACCAGACAGGCTTTTCAATAGTGTACAATTGAAACACTTCAATGTTGTTGCAATATACGTTCAAGTGGAAAAATTTCGAATCTATTGGTAGTTAGATTATATAAGTCCTTCTACAGATCACTGAGCTATGGGCTTTCAAAAACGCAGCAGGATACGTTAGATACAACAAGAACACAATCAAAAACGTATTATTCTCTCAGAGGGTAGATTTGGAAAAGCGCCCCATAGTAAAGTAAATAATATTCACGACAACCCAATTTACACCTATAGGGCGATGAGTGAACATCTAACGAACATTCATTCAAAACGACGATGCAAAACTGTTACGCGTCGGTACGTGCGGCTTTGCTCCGTTCTCAGCGTATTTTGTTACATTTCGTATAGCGTGCAGGGTTGCCACATTCAAATATATATGTTTCATGTGAAAATAATGCAAATTTGTATATCTTTTAGTCAATTTTACCTACTTGTTAGTGTTATTACAAATATATGATAACGATGTTTTTCTATAAAAGTACACTTATTGCCTTTCTCATATAGAAAGTTGTGGCGGAATTGTAAAAGCCACCACGCTTTCTACATTCTAATCTTCAAAAACCATATCTCATTGCAACACAATGTCTATACATTGTAAATCTTTCTAGAAGCTACTTTGTACGGAACCCAGCTATACAGTGTAGCACATTCGATCTTGTGATTTGGTGCATAAGCGCTTTAAGAATCATATCTTTAAATTTTATGAGCGGGACCGTACTTCAAATACTTGAAATATCTAAACTGCTCACAGCGAAGTAAGGCAATGAAAAGAAATATTTTAACTTGCGCGCTGCCAGTTGCAAACACTTAGCCTGAGCAGCGAGAGGGGTATGTCATTTAACGGCACGAAATGTCATCTATAAGATTAATGAGGCGGTTTTTTTTTCTTATTGAATCGTAAACTGCACTTATATTTACTACTTTCTTTGAATTTTTCACTATATTGCAACACATTCCCTGAAGCACTCAAATTCTGTGTCTGACCTATCATCTATCAACACCATATATATCCCACCGGTTGAGCGATCTTACGACGTTCGAGCAAGGTTCTAGTTAGAGATATACTGCGGTACAAGCGACCTCTAAGCCTAGATGGAATATATATAATTTGCAGCGCCTGCATAACAAATGCTACACGCTATAGAATTTGGGGTGGAGTCCTTCGTTCAGTTAGTACCGTCCTGCGTTACAAACCGATACTAAGTCTGGTCGTGTGGTTAGTCTGATTCCTCGCCTGCGTTACAAACAAGGAAGTAGATTGAACTAGGGATACAAAGTGGAACAACAACGACGAGCTCCGGTGTTTCGGAACCAACAGTTGCACTAAGAAGACGCCTCGATAAATTCAAAAACGGCCTTTTTGTCGTGAATACGACTTACTTTACTATGGGGTGCCTTTTCAAAATTAGCCATATGGAAGAATGGGCAGAACTTAATCGAGAATATCTCGATTTGTATTCATGGCAGCAACACAATTCTTTCACTATTTCATCAAAAATATGATCAGGAATTATGGATAATATTTTGAACAGTGTGAGATAACCACAAACAACTAAAAAATAAGGTTTTCTCAAAATTTGAAAACAATGCGGAAAACTCTTTACTTTTGCTTGGCTTTTTCGAGCAAGGACGACGATTTTGAGATAGTCAGGCACATAACTTCATCTGACTGCGTATAAAAGGGGAACCGTGGTCGAAAATCGATCATTTCTTCTTGTGCGTTGTATGAAAGCAGACGTCGTGGGAATGATTTAATCAACCACCAGCTTCGGAGAGTGCACCTTCTGCGTGGTTAAAAACCTCAAACGCTCAGGTCGCAACTCTCATATGGAATTCAGTCGTCAGGTGGAGCAGTTGGCAATGAAAGCAGACCATTTGCTTGGTATAAAGCCTCAAACGCTTATGTCGTGCTTTCATTTGGACTTCAATGGTCGGGTGAAGCAGTCGTCAATGCTTTCATTTGGACTTCAATCGTCAGGTGGAGCAGTTGGTAATGCTTTTTTTAGGACTTCGGTCGTCAGTTAGCAATGAAAGCAGACCTCTCGCGTGGTATAAAGCTTCAAACGCTCAGGTCGTACTTTCATTTGGACTTCAATCGTCGGGTGCTGCAGCCGTCAATAATGAGAGCAGACCTTTTGCGTGGTATTGTCAGCCCTTCTAATGGCTCTAAATGTTACTTAAAGAACTATAATGATTGTTTTTTTGTAAATCTAAAATTAAAATTAGCAGTGTAGTGCAAATCCAAGATAATCTGATGGTTTTGCAATTTTCACAGTGTTTAACTCGCAGCAGTGTTTAAAATAGTTTATATCCAATCAATGTTTAATATCTTAGAGAATTATACAATTTGGCCCTTCTGGGATTCCAGAAATTAATCCCGTACAGCATTTTAATAGTTTCTTTTACTGAAATCGATCAACTAATTGATATTCGGAAGTATAAAGAAAGAGTGTCAGCTTTATTCGTATTCACGACATCCAGTTATGTCTCTGACATTACACACCAGTACTTTTTATACTCAAAAATTGTATATATGCCAGCTTTACATATATCTGGAATTCACTGCTAACTCTTAAATGCGAAATGTTCTTTTCTGTCGTTTTACGCAACGGTGTTCTAACTCACCCATACTGGGCATTCTTGGCTTAACTAACTACCACATATAATAAATATACATGTTTTCATTGCTATGGAAACATGCGATTGCCTGTGTACATAATGAATTAACTTATCCGAACATGCTTTAATCGCTCAGTGGTACAGTTTTTTTCCTGACTGATGCAATATGTTGAAATAGCCAGCCGTGAGCACCGTAGAAACTTTACTAATATACTATCTGTACCAGCTAAGGTACAGCGAATTATGGTTTGGGAAGATCTCTATGATATGATTTCGCGGCCTGATCTTGATCTATTATGAAATTAGGGCTGTTGCACAGTGTTGACTTTCCGTCGCGCGCAGGAGAAACAAATAATTACTATCACACTTGGTAGATTTTACAAAACCGAAATATTATGAAATAAAATGACATTCTGAACCTAACCGGCAACAACGACTGTATTCATTTTCTTCCGTCGTATGTCATTCACATGGCATACCGTGACAGTGGTCACTGCGTGTGAAAAGTCTAAGTCCCAGTTAAGAAGGGAAATAATAGAATGATAGGTTCCTTTGGATCCAAATTTTGACTAGTGAGATGTACAGTTCAAAGAAAAAAAAAATTACAATGTGTATATAGCCTACATCAACATGGGATGGTTTTCATGGGAGAAGTCGACAGCGACGAATATCCTATACGTAAGAAATGAGGCTCAAACCTGGTTCGGAATCCCGGTTGCAGTATTTGTAGCAGCCTATAATCTCGTAAGAGCTGTCTATAAAGTCAACCGTTTATACACAGAGCGGACACAAAGGCGTGTTGTAGCGACAGCGTAAGATCAGTGAAAAAAATAATCTATTTAATTTTAAATATTTGAAAAATATCTGAATCTATTTTAAATAAAAAGAACATTTTTTGACGAGATCCAAAATTTATATATATTCAAAAAAATATATACGATTACTACACATTCAAAAAATTGAAGCTAGAGAAGATTTTTTTAAAGATATTGAGGAAGCTGCCGAATATTTTAACGAAATTAGTCGACAAGCTGAAAATTTTTGAAATCTAACGAAAGTAAGCAAGCCTTTGTCGAGGCAGAAAATCAATCTAAACTAAAATTATGCAAACAAAAGTCAGACATAATTTCATTTACAAACGAAAACAAAACTCTCGCTACGCAGCTAGAAGCTGCATATGTAGCTAAAAAGGAGCGGATGTTTAATGTCAGAGACATAACTGGATTTCGTGTATACGAATAAAACTTACACTCTTACACTCACTGAGTTCGAATCTATTCTGAGTCGGTGCTAGCATTTTATATAGCAAATCAGCAGAAAGTACGACTACAAACTACAAGTGGTTGATAACTTGGCCATATACAGTATAGTAAAGGAAAATTTTGCATAATTCTTTTCGTTTTAAATAGCAACATACAGAACTTTGATGTCGCAAATCAACAACTTATCGTTTTAAATAGCAACATACAGAACTTTGATGTCGATTATTTCACTTCGAATTTTAGTATTTCAGTAAAAAGTAACTGTCACAATGCTGTACGAGATCAATTTCTTGCATTCAAAATGTGTGATTCTAAGATATCAAACACTGTTTGAATATAAACGATAATAAATACTGTTGCAAATTTTGCACTGAAAAAATTCCACAAAGAAAATCAAATTATTCTCCACTTGCACTACACTGATGATTCTAATTTCCGATATGTAAAGAAGTAGTCTTAATAGTTCTCTAGATAACATTTGGAGCCATAAGAGAGGGTAATTTTACATAATGTTCCCCATTGTCCATTTTTCATTATATTTTGCTGCACCAGCAGCAAGATGATACGATCGATCTTTTATGAAGGGAAAGTGCTTCTGTGACCTGAGCATTTGAGGCTTTAATGAAAGTATGACTTGAGCGTTTTAGGCTTTATATCACGCAGAATGTCCGCTTTTATTGCCGACTGCCTCTCCTGACGACCGAAGTCCAGAAGAGAACGACCCGAGCGTTTGGGGTTTTGTACAACTCAAAAAGTCTGCTTTCATTACTAGCGGCGACTGCTATTCTCGACGATTGAAGTCCAAATGAAAACACGACCTGAGCGTTTGAGGTTTTATACCACGCACAAGGGCTGCTTTCATTGCCGACTGCTCCTCCTGACGACCGAAGTCCAAGTAAGAGGACGACCTGAACGTTTCACGCTTTATACTTGGTTTGTTTTTACTCATGTTGGTGAGAGAGCCTCACCTCGACATCCAATTTTGCCTGTAGCAGTATAAGAAATGAACGATTTTTTGCATGAATATTTGTTTATTATTCTTATTTTTGTGTATTATTTCAACGTATTACAGTACAAGTGTTTTGACCCTTTGGCCTTTCATCTTTGGTGTTCATACGATTAATAATATGTGTTTTAGTTACTCTTGTTTTACATACTAATGTTTAATCATAATATTTATTTCAATTATTAATAAAATAAAATATCTACCTACTTATAACTATCCCTTACCTATACCGTACAAGTTTTGAATTATTTGTATTACAGAGATTGAGCATCTCTCTTCAAATTTCGTGCAGGATTGTTCGAACTTTTGTTCTACTATACCCAGGGAGGTCTTCTCATGTACTTCACTAGTCCTTGTCCAAGGGGGTAGATTTAGAATCATCTTTAAGATCTTGCTTCGAATGCGCTGAAGCGTAAGTTTGTGCGTTCGTGCACAGCCATGCCAAACAGGAACTGCGTATTCAATTGCGGGGTAGATGATTTGTTTATAGACAACCATCTGATTCTTCAGGCACAGTTTAGATGTTCTACAGATCAGCGGATACAGAGACCTAATGAGTATGCTGCAATTTTAAATGATTTTGTCAACATGTGACCTGAATATCAGATGTCTGTCATTGGTGAGTCCTAGATAGATAACTTCGTCGGACCATTGGATGACCTCTTCACCAAATGGTATTCGGCATTCGTCTGATGGAACAAGTTTTGGAGATCTTGAATGTGGAAACAATATGAGCTGAGTTTTTATTGCATTGATCACAATTTTCCAACTTGTAAAATATTCAGTTAGAGCGTTCAGACCTGTCTATAGTTTATTCTTCAGAGCATTAATGACACGACCTTTGTGAAGAATGGCAGTATAATTAGCAAGTTGTGACAGAAAACCACTACCCGGAGGAGGTGGGATGTCTGATGTAAAATGTTGTATAGGATGGGACCTAGGATACTTACTTGGGGTAAACAGCAGGAAAAGTAAATCTTTCTGAAAGTGCATTATTTAGAGAATCCTGGAATGCTCTATCTACAATATAACTGTTTATAATCTTTTTAACTTATTAACAGGGTTTTGAGTGTTTAGTAGAATATTTATGATCAAATAAAAAAAAAATTCACCATTAAATTCTACTATACCTATAGTATACACGTCACTATACAAATTCAGTATGTATCTCACAACACTTTTAAAACATGTATAATAAACGTCACATCACAGATACGTATTTCGAATACAACTTGTATTCATCATCAGTGTATCAGGTACCTGATACTATACACATTCAGTATGTATCTCACAACACTGTTATAAGAGGACTTCTTATCTAGGATGCCAGTTCGTTGATACTGCCTCCGGTAGATATTTGGATGTCGGAAGAGTTTCTTGGTGACACTGTCAATTTGAAGAGAGGAACTCGGCATATGTTGTACGGAAACCGTCCTATCACGAGCGACTGTGATTGAATGCTGGAAGGATGATAGGGTCGCATCGATTTCCATCGGGGAATCTAGCGGCAAATCGATATTATCTTCGGCGATTTGTTGAAATTGGACGCAGTCGGCGCGATAATAGTTTCTCCGAGGTTGATTAGGCACTGTTTCTGGTGAAGATCCCAACGTCAATATTACTGGAAAGTGGTCGGAATAGAGCTCGTTGAAGACAACCGGAGTGCTGTCTGTTTGCGAGAATTGCTGGATCTCAGGACTGTGACGGAATCGAGCATGCAGAATCGCTCCGGTGATGATATTTTAGCTTCCTAAACGTAATCCACTCTTTGTCATTCACGATAGAGAAATGGAACGTGTACTCTTCAAAGTACTTTATTTAACTGATTGTCTTGCCTATCAATGTGAGATGGGTATGATACAAACAATAGAAATCTCCTCTTCTTTGTTGTAGGCAAAAGAGAGTGACCAATTTGATCAAAATGCAATTATAGTAAGGTAAAGCAGAGATGGTATTTCACCAGAGTGAAACACGCTAGAGTCAGATTTTTGCCACACCGAGGATGCAAAAAACGAAGCACCGCACAAAGAGGAAAGCGCACTTCTTCTCAGTGTCGAATAGACAGCATTTGAGTGTGTGCTTGTGGTTAAAGCAGCTGGCGCGAGTGAAACACATTCTCTACGCATGAATCGCTCACACGCGCTCTCGTCTAAATACACCCAAGTGACCACTGGCGCGTGATGGTGAGCGAACACTTCTGTGAACTTCAATTAATAGAGAGTAGATCTGGCCTTGCCATGAAAAATTTGCAAGGAAAACCGAAAATTTTACGATAAATTGTTTTATTTTGCTGATTTTTCGTGTCCACGCTTCATCTACGAAAACCATACAGCAGAGTGCTCACCGGCGTGTGCACCTCTGTGAAACTATCTGCATCCACCTCAGAGAATTTATTAGCTAATGCTCTAGCACTTTGGTGCGATTCAGTGGAAGAGGTAAAAGGAAATAAACAAACGCACTCATGATGCGTACACACTTTACACAACAGTGGTGTATAAATGTGAAAGAGAAGAGCTCTCGTTGAAGTTGTCAGTGCGGGGGGTGAAATTTTGCTTGCTCTTCGTCACACAGAGGAGATAGACATCTCTGAGGTAAAGTATCAAAATATGATGTAACAATGTCTATGGCGATGTTACTGATGAATATATCCAAAATGGAATGAACTCCCGATCCTACAAGTCGCGTTGGTTGATCCCCACAACTTTGTTTCCCCCACTTTGTAATCTCAATTCCGATGGCTTCTATAAGTTGCAATTTAAAGGCAGGCGGAAGCCTGTGCTGAATGGATCGTTTAATGGCAAAGGCATCTCCCCCTCTTCCTCTGGTAATTGTCCTGTCAAGTCTGTGAATTCTGTAATTGGAAATAAAAATAGAAATTTCAGGTTTAAGATGTGTTTCAGTTAAGTTAAGTTTTTCTCTTGAAGAAAGTCGGACAATTCAGCAGTTTTGCTCCTAAGTGAGCAAGCATTCCAATTTACTACAACCAACTCATTATATTGCATATTCGATGATGAATTTGCCTAAGGCGTTAATTCGATCTATTCATAGGTAT
Organism: Malaya genurostris; assembly: GCF_030247185.1. NCBI lineage: Eukaryota > Metazoa > Arthropoda > Insecta > Diptera > Culicidae > Malaya > Malaya genurostris. Next base: position 138,498,922 of record NC_080572.1, on the reverse strand, counting down.
GTTGGCGGTAATATAGTTTGTGAAGTATTACGCTTTTGTCTGCTTCAGGTAACATTCCACTGCTTTGTAACGGTTCAAAGTCGGATCAGTTATTTGTAGCCTTCAGTACATAAACGGATTGTTGCCTGTAGTCCTTTGCTGATCAGCGTGTTGAAATCCGAATGTAGAGTCGGCGGGAAGCCCTACAAGTAAAAAGCCGACATTTTTTCCTTCTTCTGCAGTTCCTCTTCGACATCAACTGGCAGATCAGCGTATTGGTTGTTTCTCAGCAAACGATCGTTTACCTGTACATCACTTGGCTTCAGACGCTTAGCATCCTTTGGATCCTTCTCGGATCTACGGCGCGTTTTACTCATAGCGCGAGTAGGTAAGCAGCTGCGAATAAAAGATAAAACAAAATCGAAATTAGTCTTAGGAGGTTATTTGTCTATCCACATCGTGTGTTAGATGATGCGAATAGATGCTGTGTCATAAAAGCACCAGTATATATAGCGCTTATTTTGAGAAATGATGCCGAATATATATGTGACATAAACGCTGAAGCATGTTTTTGTCGAATGTGTCAGATTAGTGTCAGAAAGCATCTTAACAAAACCCTGTTTTAATCCACCTAGTGGTGTAATTATGCCTTTCTCATATTACTCATTACATCAAAAATATCACAGTGGAATTCGCAAAAACTGTTCATTGAATAGAAATAGGAAAATTTGTCCGGACTTAATCTAATAAACTCTACAAATCTTGTTTACCAAGTAGTTCCGAAACTGGAAGTACTATCCACAACAAATTTAGGAATTCCATATGAAACTTTTCCTTTGAACCTATTAATTTGTGAACATCTATTTGGCCATCTTGAAGTAAAGTGAGTGAAACCCTTTTGCAGTTTTCAATCACCATTTCCAATTCATCCGAAACCGGATTCAGATGACCGGAATAGCCGAAATTGGTTTATTTGACAGCAACAAATATGGCCTAAAAATTAGAACAGTTTGGAACCTAGCTAAACCTATACTTACTATCTCATGCTCTATTCATATTCATATTATATGATTAAATCAATTAAACGAAATCTAACGAAGCGAGCCTGCGGTTCTGTTACTTCTGCATATGTAAGTCAAGCTAAACAACATGAATCATCAGAATAAAACATGTGGTAGGATTACTATTTTAATTATTATTATTGACATCACTACACCACCGGAACGGTATTACTGCACTACCGAATGTGAAAATTTCATATTTTGTCAAATAAATTTTGAATTCGTTGACATTCGTTTATTCTTTCGGTCGTACTGATCATAAAATAGCTATAATTTTTATCAACCGCAGCGCCGTCTTTTACCAATATTACGCACTAGTAGCAGGCATCCGTAGACATCGATTTCTTCATAACGTGTACGAAATAGAACAAAGCACGCATCGTTTGTTTTGTCGTGAATACGACTTACTTTACTATGGGGTGCCTTTTCAAAATTAGCCATATGGAAGAATGGGCAGAACTTAATCGTGAATATCTCGACTTGTATTAATGGTAGCAACATAATTCTTTCACCATTTCATCAAAAATATGATCAGGAATTTAGGACAATATTTTGAACAGTGTGCGATAACCACAAACAACTCAAAAATAATGTTTTCTTAAAATTTGAAAACAACGCGGAAAACTCTTTACTTTCGCTTGGGTTTTTCGCGCAAGGACGACGATTTTGAGGTAGTCAGGCACATATATTCAACTGAGTGCGTATAAAAGAGGGGCCCGTCGTCGAAAATCGATCATTTTGTTTCGTGCGTTCGGTGGAAGCAGACGTCGTGGGAGTGGAATCATAAATCAGCAGCGACGGAGAATGCGTGGTTAAAACCTCAAACGCTCAGGTCGCATCTCTCATTCGCTTGCTGGCCATCGAGGCGAGAGGACTGGCATCGCGGGAGTTAAACTTTCAACCAGCAGCGCCGGAGAATGCACCTTCTGCGTGGTTAAAACCTCAAACGCTCAGGTCGCATCTCTCATTTGCTTGCTAGCCATCGAGGCGAGAGGACTGGCATCGCGGGAGTTAAACTTTCAACCAGCAGCGCCGGAGAATGCACCTTCTGCGTGGTTAAAACCTCAAACGCTCAGGTCGCATCTCTCATTCGCTTGCTGGCCATCGAGGCGAGAGGACTGGCATCGCGGGAGTTAAACTTTCAACCAGCAGCTCCGGAGAATGCACCTTCTGCGTGGTTAGAACCTCAAACGCTCAGGTCGCATCTCTCATTCGCTTGCTGGCCATCAATGCGTGCTGGAACTGGATTCTGGAACTGTATTCCGGAACTGATTTGAGTTTCGAAATTGCAGTTCTAGAATTGAAACTGGATTCTGAGTCTGTTATTGGATCTTAATTTAGGTCTTGAATTCAGGGTCCAGTTCTCTATTCCAGACTTCTATTCGGTTTTTTTTTTAAAACCATCATAATACTCCTAAAGAATTATGCGGAATTTACTTTACTTTACCTCATACAACCCATTTTTTATTCATGGCGAAAAATCGTTCATGGCGAAACAAAGAGTATCGTCAAATTTTGGCACTCAAAGGGTAGTGATTCGCCCAGAATGACGGAACTGAGAACAGAGGTTAACCGACTATCCAGTCATAAACTATCCACAATCAGTGACGCACTGTTGGATTTTATCGCTATGACAAATCAAGGTTTAAGCTTAATCAGTTTCAATGTTCAAAGCTTAAATGCTCATGCTTCAGATATTTTCACTGACAATATACTAACCAAAGTAGATATTTTAGCATTTAGTGAAACTTTGTTGGACAATTGTTCTGCAGTGAGTATAACAGACTATAATTGCATCGCCGAATATAAACGTTCTAATTGTAGAGCTGGTGTTGTTGCCATTTACCTAAAGGACACTGCGTCTTTGATTGCTACTGTTCATAAACTCGACCAACTTAGTGAGCAATATGATGAAAATTTGTTGTTGGCTGACAATTTCGGCGACACATGTACAATCGATATTATGCTAAATGGTATAAAAACACTATTAGTTGTTCTATATATTTCGCCAGATACAACTTACAAAGAGAAGCAATTTTTCATCACACGTACTTTATTTTTATATTCTCGTAAAGTTACACCGATGATCGTTGTGGGGGTTTCAATATAGATGCCTCAAAACAAGAGAATATTAAATTTATTGATTTCTTGAACAAGTATATGAAGCTGGATATGGAATCTGATCCTTCACAAGCTACTACGCTTGGAGGCACATGTATCGATCTTGGTTTTGCTAGGAACATCAATGTAGAAAGCCGTAGATATATTTCATACTTTTCATATCACAGGCCTATTGTATCATTGTTCAATCCAGCAACTTGAAGTTTCCTTTACTGGAAGATCGTAATCGGTTGTGAACGCTATACCTACACAAACCATATCAGTATCACACCCACGGACAATAGCCTGAAGGTCAACGGTATCCATCGAAATTCGAAATCAACTCGTCACTCTCCATCACGAACGCTTTCATAAAAGGTTCTTTTCAAAGCCACCATTATTTTATTATAAAGAACTATACTGCTTATTTCATAATATTTAATTGCGTTTCAGAATGTTTAATGTAACTAATCTGTAATTTAGTCTAGGCGCATCGTTTACAATTCTAGTAATGAAAGAGGGGGAAGATGCACAATTCAAACAATCGATCAACTACCAATTCGAATTCGGTATAAGTAAAGCGTGTCATATTCGTATTCACGACATCCAGTTATGTCTCTGACATTACACACCCGTACTTTTGTGTTTTCTTCTTCTTTCGGTGTGGTATATATGGCCATTCTATATGGCGATCTGAAAACTTCTATATGGCGATCCGATACTCATCGTCCTGCAACTGCGGAACCGGGAGTCGGATCCGGATGAAATTTCACAGTAGCCTTAAAGATAATATGAGCTTTAATTCTACTTATCACGCTTTAGTTCCGGAACCGGAAGTCGGATCTGGATAAAATGTTCTAGAAATTTTTAGGAAACTATACGACCTTTTATTTGAAACTTAGTTTGTGAAAATCGGTTGAGCTGTTTCAGAGAAAATTGAGAGCACATTTTTCTCTAATTTTCACATATTACTCTGTAACTCCGGAATCGGAAGACAGATACGAATGAAATTGAATAGCAGGCTATGGGACAATAAGACCTTTTGTTTGAATCTTAGTTTGTGAGAATCGGTTCAGCCATCTCCGAGAAAAGTAAGTGCATATTTTTTTTCATTTTTTTGGTACATATCATCCTATATCTCCGGAACCGGAAGTCGGATCGGGATGAAATTCAATAGCAGACTATGGGACCATGATACCTTTTATTTGAATCTCAGTTTGTGAAAATCAGTTCAGCCATCTCCGAGAAAAGTGAGTACATATTTTTGTTACATACATACACACATACATACATGGACGGACACACACAGACATTTGCTCAGTTCGTCGAACTGAGTCGAATGGTATAGACATTCGGCCCTCCGGGCCTCGGTTAAAAAATCGGTTTTCACAGTGATTGCTTAGCTTTTCTATATGAGAAAGGCAAAAAGCAAACAATATTTTAATGAGGCTGTCTCCATGAAAGAGAAAGGCACTGTCACACCACTAGGTGGATTAGGAATAGTTATTTTTCATAAATACGTTTATTTCATAAGGAAATATACATTATTCAGCAAATGAATATTTATATGAAATTTTCTCTACCTTTCTTTTGTAGATGGACACATTCATTCAATCAGTGGAACAGGAGACGATTTTACTCAATCCGGATGTTTATACAGAATAATAGATTTAGAAGAATCCGATAAAGAAACTATCCATTTGTTGGTGTTTTTGCTAATGCAATTTATGTCGCGAGTTGATTTGGTAAGATATTTTAAAGTCTTGTTATTTAGTTATGTATCCCTATTCTTTGCATAGGCTTACCCAACGGACGATAAACCAATATTAAAACAACAAACTATAGTCCTTCGGCATCTATATCTTTTATTAGGCTATAATCAAGCAGAGAAAATATTTCACATTCCTCCTTCAAGATTACGCTTATCCGCAGTGTTCTACTCATTTATGTCTAGTTTACCTCAAGTACTTGACCAAAACCACTTAATGGGCTGGTTGTTGTTACCTAATGTTATACAAATTCTATTATATGCAAATAATCAAGGCAATGGACTACTACAAACGGAGAGTGATATGATGCCCAGTGTAGCTTACAATTTTTCTCTATGGTTCATTGAGGGTCACGCCAGACGTAACTGGATGATTTCATTGTTGGTCATATTATACAAGTATCAATACAATCTACCGCCCTATGCAGACCAAATTCAAAATTTGATACGAATAATAATTAATTCATTAGACTCCCATTTTCATCAATGTCGAAGAATACCAGCCACGGTAGTAATGGATGTGCAATCAGCCAGATCAAGAGATATGAGTCAGCCTTCATTAGAAACTGAACAGGATGATAAACTACTGGAAACGCCACCTCCGAGTCCCTTATTTCTTTCAGAAGGCCCATCTCATGTGGTCGGGCTCTCAACACAGCACAAAACACTGAAGACAAATCATTTAGGATACAGAAAATATCCCGACTCAAGTCTAGAAGTTGACGACACAGAGTCTGAACTAGTTGCTATACCAGAAAGTGATCTTTCTGATAGTACATTGCAAGGAAGTAGTGCTCCGGTACGTACTTATACAGAAAAAAAGAATTAGTTTTTCTTCAGAAATATCGTAACATCCGTTTTGCATTGTGTTAACATTTATTGTCATAGTCTAGTGCTTTCAATAGTGCCTAATCTTCATTCATTTTTTTTAACAGGAATCATTAGATGATACTGTCCATTTTGACGAAATGTGTGCTACAATCAATCCGGAAATCGTCAAACGCAAGCTAACGACACACGTAACATCAGAAAATTTAGCAATTTCGGAGGTCACATTATCAACAATTACATCGAAAGAAAAAGAACTATCAAAAAATGTGCAAACATTCCTATCAGCTAGTAGTGGCAGTGATAAAGCAGTTATAGATTCTAGCACGAACGAAGTTAGTACACATAAACTGTCGTCAGCAACACTTGCAAAATGCTCAGTACAAGAAGGTGTCAGAATGATGGTAACTTCGTCAATGCTAGGGCAACCAAAAGTACAAGCAATATTGAATCCTCCAGCGAATGTACAAAAAGCTGTTGTGGTCACACAGAGTATGGCTCTAGCAACCTGTAAATCAAAAGATGTTTCAGTCGGAAAGGCATGCTTGGTGCAGTTTAAAAACAAAGAAACAGGTAAGATGATTTGTTGAGATAACTTAACACATGGATCAATAAGTCCCGAGACTAACAATGGAAACAACTTTTTTTTGCAGTCGGTGTTGAACAGTCGTTCGCACCGCACGCGTATAGCTCTTGGCTCCGGGAAATTTTTTCTGGCTACCTAGAGTTTCATTGATTCAAGGCTACCTGAATCACTAACAGTCTTTTTTAAAGACTAACAATTAGTCAGCCTTTCTCAAGGCTATACAAAGAGTGATATTAGAGTGACTAAGTGATACAAAGAGTGATATTAGAGTGACTAAGAAATTAATCAGCCTTTTTTAAGGCTAGCTATTCATAGAACTATTCTTCGAACTAATCAGTCTTTATCAAGACTTTTCCATACTAGGAGTCTAATCGAAGACTAGTTTGGCCTAGTTAATTTAATTTAAAATTTCATTCATTTCAAAAATGCCTGCGTCCAACCGGAAAGGCAACAAGCCTAAGGCTAAAAATAATTCAATACGGAATAAATCACAATCCGTTATTCAACATTTTTCTAATAACATTCACGATCTAATAGAATCTGAATGTAAAAATAAAAGACAACGAACGGATTTTCCTTCCGTTGATTCTATGCCGTCTAACAATATTTACGAGATTCTTCCTGAATTAAACGCTCGTTCACTTAGACAACAAGTCAAATCAACGACCTTAAATTTACAGAACATACCTGAAAATCAAAAAACCGTTACAAATGCCACGCCTAATTCTTCTAAGGCACTTATTTCTCTTAATTTAAAACAAAAAACGGGTTCGCCTGCCAATTCGTATTCTAACGAAAACAATTTATTGACAGGTAGATCGACCTCGTCATCATCTTCTTCTAATGTCACTTATGCACGTATAACAGGTAGAAAACTTACCACTTGCAGTTTATCTTCCAACGAAAACAATTTACTAATAGCAATTTTAGCAATTGCGTAGACCTCACGGTTCAAGTACAAACTATTCCAGGATTATTTCCCAAAAATTCCTTTTCAAAATTGTAAACAAGAGTATTGCGCAAAGTAGTTATGAATCCTTTACATTGCGCATTCATAGGTTGATTGCTTGATTCGAACCACCTCTTGTATTTAGTATAGGTGATCATATTTGTTATGACATATTCACATACTTTTTGTGTGGTTCAAAACCTCAAACGCTCAAGTCGTGCTTTCATTTGGACTTCAATCGTCGGGAGCAGCAGTCTCTTAATGAGAACAAACTTTTTGCGTGATACAAAACCTCAAACCTTAGTTTATTCATTTTTATCAATTACTTCACTATAGAGCGCAATTTACCCTCTGGGAGAGTGAAAAGTGATAAAAGTAGTGAATTTCTTGTTGTGTCTAACGTAACAACATAGGTTTTGGTACATGCCATCGCAAATATGTTCAGCAACAGGGCTTGAATAAACAAAACAGTGAACATGAGTATACATGCTTCACGGCGTGTTATATTCAGTCCGTGGACAACTTGACAGCTCCCATACATCGAGAATATATGTAAAAGTTTTGGTTCTCTGGTTCCACAATAGCGTCGTAAATAGAATAATATTTGGAAATAACGTATATGTTTTTCGATAATCTGCGGTTTAAAATTTTATATTTAAAAAAGTAAAATAAATTTTGCTAGCATTTCTTGACTTTGATAAAATAATTATGATGATAAGTTGCTATGGTTTGGTATAAGTATAATTTTTCTTTTTTCATCATTAGAAGGTTTAAAAGTAGTTCATCACATTTCAGTGAACAATGAATGTGAAGTAATGTATTCTACTGAATCTTGAAGAACAATACTACTAATTTCCAAACCAAGATTAAATATATGGTTGCCTTATCTTTATCCGAGGCGTTAGAAGATCATCCAATGATAACAAATACTCCTACAAATGGCTACTAATTCCTTGCGTTTTCATTGATACGACTTAATACGTTAGGTACTCTTTAGCACACACCACATTTCAAAAAACACTTCATTTCTAACTCTATCAATTACTATTAATAGTTATCTTTTCAGAACAAAGAGAAATCGTTGGGCAGAATGAATTAAAAGATAGAAAGATTAACAACTACGCATGTTTGGAGATTTATGAATTGTGTTATTGATGAGTTTGTTGCTATGCAGCGCTGTTAGAAAAATTCGCAATTTCATTCGCATTTCATTCAGGAGTTCTTTTTTTTTATTAAATAAAATTTTTTATTGGGCTCATTTGCGTTAGCTTAACATGGCGGATTGTCTTGTTGTTAGGTCAAAAAGAGTGGAAGCCGTATTATGGGGCGACCTTCTCCCCTAGAGTCAGTAATGGAGTGTCTGGAGGGTGGGACCTATACTGTATTGATTTTGTACATATTTTGATATTACAAATCATTCATTGCATCTTTTGAACACACTTTGCATTTCCGAGTTCTCGACGTTCTCCAGATTATAACGAGGAAGAGACTATACTAAACTCGGATGCTTTGTTGGTGTATCATTTATGGATGGTTTCCAGCAATTCAGCTTGATCAGTGTTTAATTCGTTTGGGGTAGGACCGCTGTAGAAGAAAGAAAGAGAAATAGAGAGCAGTAGATTTGCACGTTTATAGCTTTGAGGAAGTTATAGAGGTAGGTCATGTAAAGAAGATCTCAGATTGCCAAAACATCACGGACTGGAACATAAGGTGGTCTACCTCGAGCCCGAAGGGAATCAATTAGCTGGAGTCTGACGTCGCAATACTCGGAGCACACCCAAACAACATGCTCGATGTCATGATAACCGTCTCCGCAAACGCAAAGATTACTCTCACTAAGGCCAACACGATGAAGATGCGCTTTGAGCGAAGAGTAGTTGGACATAAGTCTTGACATTGTGCGAATAAAGTCCCGGTTCACATCCAACACTCTGAACCAAGCTTTCGTCGATACCTGCTGTATAATGGAATGTAACCACCGTCCTAGATATCCATCATTCCAGGAGGTTTTCCAGCTGACGAGTGCCTCTTGACGAGAACGACTGAAAAATTCATTGAAGCAGATTGGTCTTTCATAGGTTTCACCTTGTAATGCGCCCGCCTTGGCCAGTGAGTCCGCCATCTCATTACCCCTTACGAAACAATGTGATGGGACTCACACCAAGGTAATCCAGTATGATTTTTCAGATGAAGCACTCAGTTGTTCCCGTATTTTCCCCAGGAAATACGGCGAGTACTTTCCAGGCTTCACTGAGCGAATATCCTCGATAGAGCTAAGACTGACCGATACAATGAAGTAATGGTCTCTGGACAAAGTTTCAATGATCTCAAGGGTATACTGAATTGCAGCTAGTTCTGCGACGTAAACTGAAGCTGGATCACTGAGTTTATAAAAGGCGGTGAAATTTTCATTAAATATACCCAAGCCAGTGGTCCCGCCGAGATGTGATCCGTCAGTATAAACCATTTTATTACAGTCGACTTCGCTAAATTTGTCATTAAAAATATTTGGGATCACTCGAGGGCGTACGGGATCCGGAATTCCACAAATATTTTCTTTCATGAATGTGTCGAAGAACACAGTAGAATTAGAAGTGTCAAAGAAATGAACACTGTGAGGATTGTATGAAGAAGAATTATTGTTATGTGACATGAAATCAAAGTACAATGTCATAAATCGGGTCTGAGAATTAAGCTCGACTAGCCGTTCAAAGTTATCGATAGCCGACGGATTTAAGACACTACATCGAATGAGCTGTCGATATGAGAGATCCCAAAAATGGTTCGTCAACGGTAGAATTCCCGCCAGAACCTCGAGATTCCTCGTATGAGTGGAATGCATACAACCTAAGGCTATACGCAAATAACGATACTATACTCTCTCCAGCTTGATGAAATGTATTTTCGCGGAGGAACGCAAACAGAAACATCCATACTCCATAACTGATAATATCGTTGTTTGGTACAGCCTTATTAGATCTGTTGGGTGAGCTCCCCATCAAATTCCGGGTACTGTACGAAGAAAGTTGATTCTTTTTTGGCATTTTCGTTTCAGATACCTAATGTGACATCCCCAGGTACCTTTGGAATCGAACCAGACCCCGAGATACTTGAATGTGAAAACCTGAGCTATGGGTTGATCCATTAGATGAAGCTGTAGTTGTGCAGGTTCATGCTTCTTTGAAAACACTACCAGCTCAGTTTTCTCCGTGGAGAATTCAATAACCATCTGTAGAGCCCATGTAGACAAAGTGTCCAAGGTAGTTTGTAATGGTCGTTGCAGGTCTGTAGACTTGGCTACTGTAATAGATACTACGCCATCATCTGCAAGTTGCCTTATCGTGCAAGAGTTTTCAAGACATTCATCGATGTTGTAAAGAAGGGGGCTGAGGCATGAGCCCTGGGAAAGGCCCATATAGCTAATTCGTGATATTGTCAAGTCTCCATGTGTAAAAATCATGCACTTTTCAGGCAATAAGTTGTGTAAAAAGTTGTTTAAAAGTGGGGAAAGACCATGCTTGTGCTGCTTCTCCGAAAGAATTTTAATGGAAACTGAATCAAAAGCCCCCTTCATATCTGGAATACTGATGCCATTTGCTTCTTGCGAGCAAATGCCATTTGAATTTCTGTGGTAAGGAGCGCAAGGCAATCGTTCGATCCTTTGCCTTTACGGAAGCCAAATTGTGTATCTGAAAGCAAGCCATTTGTTTCCATCAATTTGTCGAGACGAAACAGAATCATTTTTTCCAACAGTTTTCGAAAACAGGAAAGCATTCAATCGGCCGATACGAGCTGTGGTCGGAAGCTGGTTTACCCGGTTTCTGAATAGCAATAACTTTCACTTGTCTCCAGTCTTGGGGGACAAAGTTTTGTTCGACAAATTTGTTGAATAAGTTCAACAGACGCTTTTTCGCGAAATCTCGAAGATTTTTAAGGAAGTTGAATTTGATTCTATCGCATCCATGTGCATTGTTATTACATGATAATAGGGCAAGAGAGAACTTCGTCATCGAAAATGGGGTATAGTTACCAGTACATCGGGTGGGCGCGGCGCGATAGGTGTTTGGTTCACGATCAAAATCCGGGCAAACTTTCTTGGCGAAATCAAATATCCAGCCATTTGAATATTCTACGGATTCGTTATTACTGGTTGCGTTTCTCATACGACGGGCTGTATTCCACAAAGTGGTCATCGATGTTTCCCTAGATAGCCATTGACGAACCGACGCCAGTAGCCCCGTTTTTTCGCTTCGATCAGATTTTTCATAGTATTTTCTAACGATGCGTATTTTTCGTAGTCTTCGCGATTTCCACTGTTACCGAATCTTTTATACGCGGATGACTTAATTCTATACATTTATGAGCATTATTTGTCCCACCATGGGGTTGAAGGTCGCGTAGTGATTGTAGTTTTGGGTAATCGTTTGGTCTGGGCTTGAAGCGCGGCGCTAAGGATCAAGTCAGCTAGGGATTTGTATTCTTCTTATAGCGAATCTGGTTGTTTCGTTTCGAGAGCTTGGGATATCGCGATCGAATAGGAATTCCAGTCGATGATTTTCGTGAGATCATATGTCATATCGACTGATGTCGGTGTTTGTGCACCAGTGGATATTGAAAGCAAAATAGGTAAGTGATCACTACCGTGGGGATCAGAAATTAACTTCCACTTGCAATCTAGCTGTAGTGAGGCCGAGCAAAGAGATAAGTCCAGCGCACTAGGGCGGGCTGGTGGTCTTGGATTGCGTGTCATTTCACCCGTATTTAAAATTGTCATATTGAAGTTGTCGCACAGATCATAAATTAACGAAGGACGGTTATCATCATATAGGCAACCCCACCCCGAACCATGCGAGTTAAAGTCCCCTAAAAAAAACCGCGGGGTCTGCAAGTCGTCGATGCCCTATCGAGACTCTGGGAGGTATGTAGATAGAAGCTATACAAAGATCTTTGCTCTAATTCTGATTTAGCAAGCAACAACTTCAATGCCCGGGATCGAGAGGAGGTTTCGAATTCGATAAAATGAATAGCACTTTTTGATCCCTAAAAGTACCCCTCCATACGAGTCTTCTCGATCCAGTTGTATAATGTTGAAATTGTGGAAGTTAAAGTTTATATTTAATGTAAACCATGTTTCACACAATGAAAATACATCGCAGTTACAAGAATTTATCAAAAATTTGAAGGAATCTAGTTTTGGGATGATACTTCTGCAATTCCACTGGAGTATAGTGATCATACTCTCGATTTCTGTAGGTAGTTCAGCCATCGATAGATACGATCGCTGCAAGGAGGGGCCATTGTTCTGTCAACTGTTTTAGAAATGTTCTTACTGTTGGTAATAAAGTCGTTAGAATACTTTTAAGAGGATCAGTTATATTGAAAGCTGTTAATATCCAGTCCACTAAAGAGCAAACGGATTGTCAGGGGTAGGGGGAGTGGCTCGTTTAAGAATTTCCGCGTAATATCGTTTGCAATGCTCCCTTACGGTTCGCTTGAGCTTGATCATGCGGATTCTCGCCACAGTAAATACACTTTTCGATCGTTTTCCTGCAGGAGTCATCCCCGTGTCCATTGGTGCCGTATGTCCCATCTTTTTGCAGTTCAAACAGTGCATTACCCTCGGTACAGACAACTGGACAGGTAGACGAACCCCTCCTACTAAAACGTAATTCGGAAGAACAGAACCGGCGAATGTTACACGAAAAGAGTCTGATTGGTAGTACTTCCTATCTTGTGTCGATTTAGAGTGCACTCTAAATTGCTTGCACTCCAATATCTTCACTGGTTGAAGATCGGCATTCTTGAAGCGGCCAATCCCATCCTTCATTAGATCTTCAATCGTTAAACTCTCATCGCGAACCATACCGTCGATTTCCACCATCCGAGAAGGTACGTAGACGCGATACTCCCTCATGAAGATCTCATTGCTAGCAATATCGTTTTCTTGTTTCAGATCAGTCACTACAACGCGCAGTTTATTTGGGGACACCTTGTCAATGTGTTTCACTGCCGAGTAACGCTTAGTCAGATCTCGAGCTATATTAAGGGCTCTAAGAGATTTAGCTATGGGCCGGAAGGATACCACCTACGGGCCATCCGATCCGTCATCCTGATAGACCTTCCGACGGAGGGGTGGTTTTTCCAAAGGGGTGGCGGGGATATCCATGTCAGATGTGATATTCATATAACCGTTCCACATTTACAGGTACATCATCATTTTCCCCGGGGTTCCCCCCATCGGAAGACATATCTCCCACAACAACAAGAAAAATAAAGCAAATAGATAGGGTAGTAAGAAATAGAAAGATAAAAATAAGGAAAAAACTAGTTCACCGGTATGGTTTGTTGAGCCGATAGATGAGTTCGCTTCGATTGTTTCCCTCGCGTGACCTTGATGAATCAACCACTGCTGGTGCCGATGCTATTGAAGCGACAGGTAGAAACGCTGAAGCACACAACTATCTGCTGCCGGTGTGTATCACTGCCGATCACTTATTAGATCTAAGAAAGATCTCACAATAGAAATGTTTCCGCTAGCCCTTGCTAGGGAAACACCTTCGCACTCGAGATTTTGTAATTAATACCGTCCTGATACGGAGCGAAAAAACAATAAGTGTATCGCGGACGACTGCTCGGATACGAATGATTCAGGAGTTCTTGCGTGAGTCACAATATGAAAATTACGCTCCTTTTAAATATGTTGCTGGACGCATACACAGTGACCGTAAATAACGTAATGAAGCACTGGTTTCTCCTGTAATCTTTTTGTTTCGTAATTCATTGCACCCGTATTGTTTAGGTACACTAGCGCCGTCCTGAATTTAGTGGAACACATATGAAACAGGCTCATTTCTGTCAGGTTGTGTATGGGTTGGTTATATTCATGTAAATATGAGGAAGCGCGAGCTTGGTTATTTCATTGGAATGACTGTCCTTGTGTAAGAGAGCGAAAAATGTTCACCCATACCACTGTTTCTCTTTCTTACGGCTCACTCGATACTTCTAGGCGATTCGTTTAGTTGTTTCGTAGTTATACTGAATCTTACATACACTCGCGTTCATAGGAAGACAAAGAAGACTTTTCCTTTCGTTCTTTAAATTTTCCGGCAAAATGCAATCAGATATTCTGAAATTATTTTGAAAATTTTGCATTTCTTTGGAACTACAAATAGCAATACTATCTAGCACAAAGTGCCCTGAAGTGCAAAAAGTATTTGTTCAAAATTTGGTTTTAATTTCCTGCTACATTCAACTTCAAAATCAACAACCACGACTTTTGTAAATTCGTGCAATTTTGCTTTATTTTAACTAGTATTAGAAGTCAATTAAAATTTCTTTCAAGGCTGAAGAAATTTCTCATTATACATCTCCCAATCCAAAAATGCTCATGTTTAAATTAACACACCGATCCAATGGCATAATTTTTTTAAGGGGGTAGGGTATAAATGATGAAAAAATCATCATTTTTGAGATTTTTTTTCAGAATTATCGTTCAAAAAAATAAATTCGAATATTTTGCATGATAAATAGCATCATTCGAACAACGTTTTTTTAATTTTTTTTGTGGAACAATATTAAGAAATAAATCGGTGAAGAGGTATTTTGGAGGACGCTTCGCACAAATCATGATTTGCGGTGTCCACTGTATCTCAGGAATCAGAACAAATTGGCTCAAATGGCACGTTTCCCTTGATATTTGGAGATTTGTGCCTTGCCATCAATTTGTTTTTAGCATCATTTTCCCGATATATAAGAGGGAAGGATTGAAAGGAAATGGTAGGGGTTGGACTAGGAGGATGGGAAAAATTGACGACACAAAAACACATAAAAGCAGAAGTAAATTCTGCACCCCTAAGGGATGCTGACCAATCTGCTGGGGATCACATTTAGTGGAAGCAGAAGTAAATTCTGAGCCTCTACGAGGTCCCGAACAGTCTGCTGTTAATAAAACCTCCAACCCTCGAGAGGATTTAGAGATCTTTCAAAAGCGACACCATTCTGCACTCCCGGAAGAATGCAGAACGATTAGCAGTATGTACGAGCAGAAGTAAATTCGGTACCCCCTAAAGGATGCCAAACAATCTGCTAAACCCTATTTAAGGTTAATACAGAAAGGATTCATTCGCTCCAGGAAGAACGATGAACCCTTCTGACTATAGCTCCTTACCACATTGGGTGAGAAATGAGAGAATATCCTTCAATTTTAGCTCAGCATACACACACTCAACCATGTATGGAGAACCAAAAACCCGGATATGTAGCTGCGTCAATGCGGGACAGTTACATATCATATGATATGAAGTACCATAATCGCATTCACACAAATCACAAAAACAATACTCAGCACGTTGAATAGTTGCCATGTGATAATTGAGTTTGCAATGTCCAGTCAGATCTCTGACCAGAACACTGCAATGATGCTTGGAGAAATGCAGTAGACACTTTGACATTTTCAGATTTAAATCTGGTAAAAATGCTATTGTCTGAGCGCAAGATTGCAAACTGCGCCAGTAGCTGGCATGTGTGGATGCAGCCCAAGAACGAATCTTGTGCTTTATCCAACTAGTTGAAAGTGGTAGAGCTGGTTCAGGAAAAACGAAATCATTCGTTGCACCAGCTCTAGCCAACTCATCAGCCCATTCATTTCCAGTAATACTAGAATGGCCGGGTATCAATAAGAAGTACACAGCATTTTAAATGCTGAGATCTTCGATTTGAGTTCGACATTGAATGTTTTGAAAGGAAAACTGCATGTGAGAGTTAGGTCACTAGCAGCGAGTAAATACTCATCCCACGTAGCCATTTGAGACCACAAGCTAGTGTGGCTGGTAGCATAATCTAATGGGTTACTGTTCCAAAGCCCGGTAACCTTAAGACGGTATGCACAAGATAATGCTTCTTGTTTTAGGAACACATGTAGTGGTTTAATGCACAGTAGCGCCACTAGATAAGCAGTAGGAGTTGTCGTCAATGCTCCTATCATGGCCATTAGGACCATTCTTTGGAGATGATTTTGCTTTGACTGAACTGTTGCGACTTCTCCTTTCTGCCACCATATAAGACATCCATATGCTAAAATTGGTCTAACAATAGTTGCGTAGATCCAATGAATATATCTGGGTTTGAGTCCCCATGATTTTCCAAAAGCTCGTCTGCATTGGCCGAAAGCCATGCAAACTCTCTTAATCCTGCACTTAATGTGAGCAGACCAATTCAGTTTTGAGTCAAGAATAACCCCGACGTATTTAACTTGATTGACCACAGTGACCTCTGAACCGAAGAACTGTAACGGACGAGCTCCTGTGATTATCCTACGATGAGTGAAAAGCACCATAGATGTTTTGCCCAGATTTACAGATAATCCAACCTGACAACACCATTGTTCAACAGATCGCAGGGCTTGCTGCATTAAATCAAAGAGAGTGTAAATGCTTATACCGGTCATAAATATATGATAATCGTCGGCAAAACCATAAGTCGGAAATCCAAGGTTATTGAGTTTCCTTAACAAACCATCAGCGACTAGGTTCCATAAAAGTGAGGATAGTACACCACCTAGAGGACACCCAGCTTTCTAATCTTTGCTTGCCGAAGCGATGAACAAAGAAGTCGATTGCTAAGCATTGAGTGTATCCAATTTGTGATACTTGAAGGTATGCCATGACCACGGACTGCTTCCAGAATTGAACTGAAAGACACGTTATCAGAGGCACCTTCAATATCTAGGAAAACTCCCAAGAAAGAAAGCTTTTCCGATGTTGTACACAACATCATGTAACAGGGTTGTAGTGGACTTTCCACGCTGGTAAGCATGTTGCATTCCATGTAGCGGATACACGCCCAGATTAACATTCCGGATATAGTGATCGACTATGCGTTCCACTGTTTTAAGAAGAAATGAGCTAAGACTGATAGGCCTGAAACTCTTCGCTTCCTCATAAGTGTCGCGACCGCCTTTGGGAATAAATTCGACTATTATTTCCTGCCAGGCTCTTGGAATATATCCTGTCGCAAGACTAAAAGTAAGTATTTTCTTCAAAACATGTTCATACCCTTTTTGCGGTAACACTGGGAAAACTCCATCCTTTCCAGGAGACTTGTATGGAGCAAAACTCTCAACTGCCCATTTGACCGATTCAATCGTCACAACGCTTCGAGCAAGGGCCCAAGAATCGTAACTACCTGAAATAGTCTCGGGAAGAGCTGTCGATGATGGCTCATCCTGGAAAGTGAGTGTTAAAAAGATAGTGAAGTACATCCCTTCATCAGACAAGTGTTCACCATCTGAAGTTCTTAAAACTTCGAAAGTAACTTATTTAATCTGCTAGCCTCGTTGAGACTAGAGACAATTGTGCAGAGGTTTTTCCAACCACTTCGCTCAGACAATCGGAGAGCATTTTTGTAAGCCCTTCGAGCCGACACGAATGCCTTTGACCCATCTCTGCGTCGGTGGTTCCAAGCTCTTCTGCATAGTTTCCTTAGTCTAGCAAGTTCAGCATTCCACCAAGGAATTGCTCTAGTAGCTCGCACAATCCGAAGTGGACAAGCCTCTTCATATGCTGCAACTATGAGTAAGGTTGTCTCGTCGACAACATTTTTCCAATCAATTGGGGTTTCATTTGTTGAATGGTATCCGTAAAATCTAATCGTCAAGCCCTCTTCATAGAGGTCCCAGTTTGTAGATTTGGGATTACGATATGTAATAATATCAAATTTAACGTTTGAACGATCAAAGAAGATGTACTTATGATCAAACAACGAAGGTTCGACCTAATCGGAGACGAGTCAATTCACCAACTCATGCACAATTCTATCAGAGCAGAGAGTTACGTCCAAAACCTCCTCTCTTCCAGATCTCGCAAAAGTAGGACGGTTTCCTGCATTGACTATGTGCAGGTTTGTACTGCTCACAGATTCCATCATATCATAACCTCTCGAATTTATATCTGTGCTGCCCCAAATGATATGGTGAGCATTTATGTCACTACCGATTACAAGCGGTAAATCACTCTTGCAGCAGAATGATAAATCCTTTTTGAAGTCATCGCTTGGCGAAGATAGAACAATAAACATATTTTCTGTCTATGCCATCAATAGTCATACCAACTGTGACAGCACAAATATCCCGAGTTGTGAGCTCCGATATGAGAGAAACATCGAGAGCACTATTTGCAGGTATGCATGCTCGAGGCATTTCACGTGGATTAGTCATACCGTTCTTGTTGAAGGCAATAAAGACTGGGTTTAACAATTTTACAACGTAGAAGTTTCCCTTTTGGAAATATGGTTCTTGAACCAAAACTGTAGAAGCTTTACCTTCTTGCGGAAGTCTGGATAGATTTATAGTTGCTGTACGTTTATGCTGAAGATTGATTTGTGCCACTCTAACCATTATCAATTAGAGTAATGAGCACTCCATCTCCAGCACTTATCGTACAACAACTAGAAGAAACAAAATATATTGGCCTCTAATCGCCTATAGCGAATCATGTAATGATTTTTTTAAATGTTTTAATCATTTCAATCCCACGAGTTGCGAAGAAAGAAGTCGTCCACTGTGCCAGAGCTTCGCTTAACACAGTAAGGGAAAACCGAAAGATATTCCATTCACGACTTCATTGTTTAACCTCCTGCAGCCATTCAGTCGTCGGCAGGGTAATACACCTTGACTTAGACGTTCCTATTTCTGTGGCCTTTTACGACATGGACAGGAAACCAGTGGATCAATTCTTGGTAAAAAATAATTCCGCCGGATGCCACACGGCTTACCTGTTTGGTGGACTTATACCACCGGTACAGGACCGTAGTGTTATTCTTAGCCAGTTGAGAAACCGCTACCGACACTACACGGCTATCTAGGCTGCTCAGAGAGGGAAGTTGATATTGATGGTCAACTTCCATGGATGGCCGAGCAGCCGTTTATCTCAGCGCAGACTAATCAGAAGTGAACAAATCAAAGCAGCATAGTTAGATCAGAAACTTTTTCTAGACCACGACGTTTCTTTTTGATTTTTTGTATCTGGAATACCTCCCCAAAGTAACAAGCAACGAAAAGGAAAACTTTGGGGTCTGGTTTTTTATATGTACAAAGTGTGTGCAAAATTTGAAAAAAAACAAATGGTGCAGTAGTTTTTGAATGACGATGGACACGGACTTTAAAACCTGCTTTCGAGAAAAACGCGTTTAAAGTTTTTTGTTTATATAATCAATGGAAACAATTTATTACTCAAGGGATGTCGTAGGGTCTAACATTTTCAAAAAATCATATATTTTCTTTTATAATATGTTGTAATGAAACATTTCAAGAATGTTTTGTTAAGTTTTTAAGTTAATCCAATCAGAAGTCTTGGGCCTGTGTGCCGAGTTCTTACTTCTTCACAGTATGAGATAAGCAAAGATGAAGACCCATAACTTTCTGAGTTTTGTTCCGATATACTTGAAAATTTCACAGAATATTTTTGAATTGTTTTACTATAATTAAATACAAAGAAAAACTAAATGATTTTTCCAAAGTATTAGACCCGACCCGCCCTCTAAGGGATTTTAATTTGGTTGTATATTATATCATTTTGTGTTTGATAATAGGATATAATATGATTTATTATATTTTTTTCATAAATACGTCCATTTCATAAGGCTATATACATAAGATTATCTTCGCCGTAGAATTCGCAATACATAGTACTTTGAACCTAATACATTTGGGATACAGTCACAACGGTTAGTATTTATTAAAGCATATTACTACTACTTTCCTTAAAAACCATATTAATATGTCGGTACTCATTAGTTAATCTAAACACTGTTTTGCCTTTCTCATATAGAAATGTATTAGAATTGCTGGAAAACCCGACTTTCGAACGGAGAATCGGAGACCCATAGTGTTATATAACATTCGACTCAGTTCGACGAGATCGGAAAATATCTGTATGTGTGTGTGTGTGTACTTTTCGAAGCTATTTTATCAAACGATTTGCTATTATGAATCAAATTTAAGATTCAAAACACATTTATTTTCTACATGATCTTATAACTATTTCATGTTTGTTTGTATCAGTTCTTTACTTTTATTCAATGTAAGATATCTTGCTACTGGTTGAACTCATGTAAGATGAAGGAGTCTAACATGAAATATGGAATAACAATTAAATTAGAACTCCAATGGTCTTAACGAAACGATAAACAAGTTTCATGTAAGGTCACGACAAGCAAAAATGTCGCGATTTACATAGTCGACATTAGATATTCTACTTTGGGTACGCAAGGCATTTATTAGTTGAGATCTGACATCCCGATACTCCAAGCATGTCCAAACAACATGATCAATATCAGTTAGCGCTCAACTTCCAAGCTTAGTAGACACGTTTTACTGGGACTTAAAAGTCGAGCACGGGTTATTTTCTACCACGTTAGCAATCACCAATTATTATTATTTATCAGTGTTGCTCGTATATCAAAAATGCAACGAACGCCAATGGTCATCGTTCGCTTTCCTTCGCGTTTGTTTGATAATCGCTCTGATATTCGGAATTGTCCGTATATTCGGGTGTGTTCCATCGATTTGACAGATATACTGGAATGGGTGGTGGAGTTGCCATTTTTGTCCAACGCCAAATTAAACATCGAATTTTACCTTCTTTCAATACTAAAGTTTTTGAAAGCTTGGGAAACGAAGTTGAAACCGTTCATGGAATGTATTTCATCGCTGGAGCATATTTGCCATCCCAATGCACCGGCGAACAATTGAATTTCTTTAAAGGCGATTTGCAAAAACTCACAAGATATCGACCGAAATTTTTCGTAATAGGGGACTTAAACGCTAAGCATGTCCAATGGAATTGTAGGCAAAATAACAGTAATGGTAAAATACTTCATAATCCACTCTCAGCTGGTTACTTCACAGTTCTTCATCCCAGTAATCCTACTTGTCTCTCTTCCGTGAAAAACCCGTCTACAATTGATCTGGTTCTAACGGATCAAAGTCACATTTGTAGTGAACCGATTACACATGCTGACTTTGACTCAGATCATCTTCCTGTAACATTCAGACTTTCCAACGAAGCTATAATTAATCCAATTAGTTCTATATTCAACTATCATAGAGCTAATTGGTTGGATTACAGATCTCACATTGAAAATCATGTGGCTCATGAAACTATTTTAGAAAATTCTGCGGACATCGACACAGCAATTGATAATTTGAATCATTACATTATCGAAGCTAGAAATCCTTCAGTTCCCAAAGCTCAAACTAAATTAAATTCTCCTATCATCGATGACAATCTTCAACTGTTCATTCGGTTGAAGAATGTTCGTCGACGATAATATCAACGTTCTCGTGATCCTGCTATGAAAAACCTGTTTTAATCCACCTAGTGGTGTCATGATGCCTTTCTCATGTACATATAATAATGTGGTATTCTATTCAAAAATTTTCTCTTCGATTTTTAAAAGAAACCAAGTGATGGTTTATGCATAACATACAGAATAAAACAGTGCTTTGATTGCGTAAGCCATCCTTAGGAGAACGAAATGGGTTCAATATTATATGCACTTCCGGCACCGGAACCCGAGAACCGGTATAATCAAAGTCGGTTCGTACGGCCACCAACTAACATGACACACAAACTCTTCTAGTACGCACCCTATAACTCCGGATTCGGAAGTCGGATCCGGACGAAATTCGGGAATTTCGTATAGGATCGGAAGACCTTTCATTTGAATCTAAGTTTATGGAAATCGGTCAAACCATCGCTGAGAAAAGTGAGTGAGATCCATTTTGGTATATATGACCACTATTTCCGGTACTTCCGGAACCGGATACCGGGAACCAGGATAGCCGAAATAGGTTTGTTTAGTTGCTTCCTGATAATGACTATCGATTTGTGTAGTTTTGAGACCAGTTTAGAAAAATTTTCACGTTTTTTGTTTCGCCGGTTTAAGTGACGGTGTACAATATTGAACACACTTTAGCCTATAATTCCAGAACCGGAAGTCGGATCCGGATGAAATTCAGGAATTCCGTATGGGACCGGAAGACCTTTGATTAGAATCTAAGTTTGTGGAAATCGGTCAAACCATCGCTGAGAAAAGTGAGTGAGATCCATTTTGGTATATATGACCACTATTTCCGGTACTTCCGGAACCGGATACCGGGAACCAGAATAGCCGGAATCGGTTTGTTTAGTTGCCTACTGATAATGACTATCGATTTGTGTAGTTTTGAGACCAGTTTAGAAAAATTTTCACGTATTTTGTTTCGCCGGTTTAAGTGACGGTGTACGATATTGAACACACTTTACCCTATGATTGCGGAACCGAAAGTCGGATCCAGATGAAATTCAGGAATTCCTTATGGGACCATGAGACCTTTCATTTGAATCCTAGTTTGTCAAAATCGGTTCAGCCATCTCCGAGAAAACCTAGTGAAATTATTTGACACATACACAAACACATACACACACACACACACACACACACACACACACACACACACACACACACACACACACACACACACACACAGAGACATTGCTCAGCTCGATGAACTGAGTCGAATTGTTTATGACACTTGGCCCTCCGGGCCAATTTTCACTGGTCGGTTTTTAAAGTGATTGCATAACCTTTCTATATGAGAAAGGCAAAACATAGTTAAAGATTTACAAAAAAAAATTAAACAAAGATTTACTCTTTTGCGAAATGAAAATTTCGCTGAAGAAGTTGAACAAATTAAACCATATTCTAAACCTTTCTGGAAACTTTCTAAGGTTCTTAAGAAACCTTAGAAACCAATTCCTGCTCTCAAGGAAGGAAATCAAATACTTCGTACAAATGGCGAAAAAGCTCAAAAACTTGCTCAGCAGGTCGAGAGTGTCCACAATTTTAATTTGAACATTGTGAGTCCTATTCAAATTGAAGAATCACTGAAATATGATCATATTTCAACTCAAGTGTTATTACAAGATGACATTATTGAGACGAATTTTGATGAAATTAAGTCAATTATTAGGAAACTTAGAAACATGAAGACTTCTGGTAATGATGGAATCTTAAATATTCTTACTAAAAATCTTCCCGATGTTGCCTTGAGACCCTTGGTTAAAATTTTCAACAAGTGTTTTTCATTAGCTTATTTCCCAAAAAGATGGAAAACGCTAAAGTAATTCCTATTTTCAAACCTGATAAAAACCCAGCAAAAACATCACGTTATCGACCAATTAGCTTACTTTCTTCTATCAGTAAACTTTTTGAAAAAATTATCTTGTTGAGAATGATGTCTTACATAAGTGAGAATTCAATTTTTTACCAAAGCAGTTTGGATTGCGTCATGAACATCAACTGCTCATCAACTTGTCAGAGTAACGAACTTGATAAAAGCAAATAAATCTTTTGGGTTATCCTGGAGTTGCTCTTCTAGACATAGAAAAAGCATTAGACAGTATTTGGCACAAATGTTTAATAGCAAAAATGTCTGATTTCCAGTTTCCTATTTATTTGATCAAAATGATTCAAAATTATTTAACCGATCATACTCTTCAGCAGGGATTGCAAATTGAAGCAACGAATATGAACAAAAGGGTTTCACCATCTGTGCTATTCACACACATTCGTTTGTCAGGTAGAATTCACAGCGCAACCCAAGCAAGGAGAGCTGCTTCGTTCGTTCATTAGTTCATGAATTAGGTTTTGCACGAACATGACATAACCTCACAAAAATGAACAGAATGAACTTTTTGTGACAGTCGGCGTGTACTTGTTTACAGTTTAAAAGTTCATCAGAAGTTCATCGTTCGAATGTAAAAATTGCAAGTCGCCTGACACTCAACAGATTCATACATATATCGCTCCTTGATGCTGGAAACACATACAGGGCAATCTTTTTAGTTATTTTCACTGTGGAATACGTTTTTAACAGGCACTTTTTCGTCATTTTTTCAATTTTTAACTTGCAGTCGCAAAACAAAACAAGTACACGGCAACTGTCAAAGATGAACTTGATTCATCGACAGTTCATTTGTGTCGTCATCGTGCAAAACCTAATATGCCCGCTTGCTGAGACCTACCCGAGTAGAGTGTGAGATTAAAAAGAAAACTCAATTTGATGTTCTGCTGTTCGTATATATCGATTACTTAAGGTGACCATGGAAGCGAGCCACAAATGGCAACCAAGAAACCACCTACCCTCCCACTCCACCTTCCGCTATTTTGCCCAGCTCTAGATGTAAACAAACCATGAAACACATTTTTTCTACGCGTAGGGGTAACTATGTTGCGTAGAATTGCTACTGCAATTTGGTGACATAATCACTCATCGTATTGATATATGTTTATGATAAATTATCAACTCTGAAGAATGATTTGTGCAAAACTTTTTCGGACCTTTATTAGAAGGTTTCATCTTAGAATGTTATCTTTTTTCACTCACCTCAAGATTTCAACTGCTGATTATAGCTCTGTGACATAAGTAAGCTTTATGAAACTCTTTTGAGTTGTTCTTCACCGGTAAACTTATCCTCTGATCTAAACATTTTATTATAAACACTTTGAATAACTCACAGTTCTGGTTTTGAAAATTTTCCAAAAATCCACGATAAAAAGTTTGCCGGTCTGCTTTAGTATTGGTAATACCACCCTTTTATATTGGCAGTGATGCCATACATAATTAGAGAAAAAAACCTTGTAATGCACTAAAAATTGCATTATATTCAATTAGTCGCACATTGATATTGATAAAATTACGGATCAAAACTACTTTCGTACGTCACCACCTAAAATTTCAATATTTTTTAAAACAAAACTATAACATTTCTCTTATTTCTATTTCAAACATTGCTTCCCCTCCAAGTTATCCGCAACCTTGTTGTCTTATTTACCGTCGCTATGGAATGCAAAAAATAAACAAGCAGTTCAAGTATTGGAATCTTTCAAAATGCCTCGTCCATCTAAGAAGAGGAAAGCAGCGCTCATTCGCAAAAATCAGTAGAAAATAGGTAGAATACGTTGATAGAGTGTGTTTTGGGCAGTGAGTATGTGCGGGACTTATCAGTTCAAACAGTGGAAGAACTGCCAGAAGTACCGGTTCAAAACAATACCACGAAATTTAGAAACTGTACTGGATCCAATAATATGGTATCAATAGGTAAAGTTCTAAAATATTTTCGTCAATATATGAAATTATATCTTCAATTTGCATAAATCTTTTCAGAGCAAATAACCGATTTTTTCATCAAGCCCTCTCGTCAAGTGCCACTTGACTGTTCTATGGGTAAGGTTGCTTTCCTATCCGAAAACGATGATGTTGTCGACAAAATGGAAAATGTGGAATTTGTTGGTTTGTATTTTTTGAACATGGGAGCTTCATATTCAAAAATTAAAATTAATATAAAAAGCCATTGCAGCAGAGTTTGTTCTGAATTCGTGTTACTCTTCTTAATTCATCAATGTAACAGCTTCCTTTTTACTTTGAAATGTAAGAAAAATGCCAAGAACCAAGCGAAGGCAAGCAGTAAACTATCTTCATCGGCACAATCATTATATTCTTTGTTCTCATGATTGCTATTTGTTAACTCCAGAATGAGCAATAAGATGAGATAAGTCCACTCTGTTCTGCTAGGTGATTTGAATAGTTTCAATGTTTACACTTTGTTCTGGCAACTGTATTCATTTCAGCACACAAATATTATTATTTCATTCCTCTCTACTCACAAATACTATTACTAAATGAAAAAGTATTGTTTCACCAATACTTTTACATTTATTTTCCTTGGCTTCTGTCCACGGTCACCTTAATTTGCTATCGTTTTGGTCGTTTTAACGGTGAAAAAATCAAAATTGAAAGCAAAAAAAAAATGCTGTGTGACATCAAATTGGAAACTAGTTTTGCTCTCAGTGAAAGCACATTGAAAACTTAATATGATGTAGATTTTCTCGAAGTGACACGTCACGAGCATAATCTAAAAATAGAACAGCCAACACAGGTCCGGGATAGTATACATTTAGGCGATATTACTCGCAAGCAAGAAAAAAGATTTCATGCAATCCTCCACACTACCGCGGAGAGAATCCGGTTTCGAACTTAGGTGATTTGGAATGTGAAGTTTTTGCGATTGCTATAGGCTGTAAGTGCTAGCTGTAAGGAGATGGAAAATGTTCGGTTATATGACAAGCGGTGTTGTTTCACAAAGTTGTATGCAGGTAGTTTCTGTCAATGCACACTCGTTGCGTCGCTTCCATTCCGCATCCACCATGAATGGCAGTGTGACTATTTGAGCACAGTATAAAAGTGGTCTCTTTGTCCTTCCAATATCCAAAGCTGTAGCATTCAAACATTATAACATTAAATTGAGTTATCTACTTGATCTTACACAACTCGCACATGTAATCACTTTGAAATACGAATTTAGAGGCTCTGAAGACCGAACGTTTTACAGTGAAGTCTCCTACAGTAGAGGGAATGTGAATTAGGAATCCGGCAATAAGGTATCCCAGATCATTTGTTTTTTCGACTAATTGGGACAATGAACGATTATCTCGCTTCTGACCACAGATAGAACCAGAATCTCTTCAGTAAATTTTTAGTTCTGGTGTAGACTTATAATATACAATCATTCGATGCAGAATTAGTCCTGTGACTCAAAATTATTAAGTTTTAGTCAGACGGTTTCTTTAGAAAAGTGTATTAAAGTTCCAAGATCTATTAGATGATTGATAAAACACATCTCATAATAAGTAGCGTTAGTAAGTATATGAAGTTCTAAGCATTTATAACTAGGAGTGAGAATTGTTTTGAAGAATGTCTTCGACATAGTTTGTGGACTACTTAGGAATATACAAATTTAAGAGTTCGTGCCTGACAGCGGTCGAGAGCACATGTATTTTTTTTATTCTCCTATTCCTCTTCAAGTGTATTGGCTTGTCTTTTCAAGTGTCCTGGGATCGTGAATGAGTTTTATTCAATAAAAATTAGTATGTTTCTATTGCGTTAAGAGTGTTTTAAAAAAATAATATAAATGCTTTTGTGATAAATATCATAGAGATTATGTCTGGCGAATGAAAGTTTTGTGAATGTGTTCGTTTCATTCGTAGCCGTGGGTTGCTGAAAAGGAGCGGGAAGAAAATGAAGTGAATAGTGCTTTTAGACTGAGAGACAAATCGGGTGAGATCTTCCCGAATAAAAAATATTTTAGAAAAACAATACGATTTGCTGTTACAAAACCTTCCACGATTTTGCTTTGACCATTGAACAATATTTTAATGTATTGTTATACACTATTCAATTAATTGTGAACATGCTTTTTACAATAGAATGTATAGGTTGTTAAGTATCGTAACAATTCAAATCATAAAATTTTCTCATATTAAATGTACAGTTTGCATATTGTTTGAAACACCACGTGTACAATTAATTCAATTGTAGAATCGAAGAAACAATATATTGAATCGTTGGGAACGAAAAAAATCTTGTCAAGATACAATAAAATGTATTGTAAACAATAGATCTAATTGCGAATCAATTGTTTATGCTGTAAAATCAATGGTTTATTTTTTTACGGGTTTCCTTTTTAATCGTTGACATTAATGAATTATTTAATTATTTTCACTAGCGCTTTGCAGTAAATATGGTCGACGTAACAAAAACGTTAGTGTTAGTGCCGTGGTACCGAAACGTTGGGGACAAGCATAAACGACGTAATTCTAAAATTATTCTATTGCATCATTTTGCACTGTCCTTATTCTAAAAGTCCGGAAGGCATGAAAATTACTTGGAAGATTTCGATCTGATCCTACTCTTATATCGTGTAAAAAAAACGGGGAGCTAAATAACGTTTTAGTATTGATAAAAATAATTTCGTTCAATGCCATAGACAACTACCAGACTGTGTACATGCTTTTAGTTTTCGTTCTTTGGAACAATGCAATGATGTTTTTTTGCATAGTTTATGTTGTTTGCTTTTGAAGCCCATGTATTTTAAGTATAAATTTTAAGTCGTTAAATATCAATGAAGTACGTGAGGAGCAGATATGGCGCTGGGGTTCGTGAAATAAATGAACAACAAAACTCTCGCTTGTTAACATTGTCGATCATTGTCGAGTGAGTCAGTGCAGCTTCATTTTTTGTCATAGCGTTGTACTGAAAAACTTCTAGATTGCTATGCTGATCTGGTTATCAACAACACTAAATATTATTTAATTGATCACTCATGTACATCTTATAGGCGCGTGGGCTTCGCTTTTATTATTCGTTTCAAATGTTCAATGAGTTCTGCTACTATTTGATTTAAGTTGTACGCTTTTAGAAATGATCGAAAGATGTGATATGAACGATGGGATTATTGATAGTGTGTAAACACAACACAATGCGTACATAAAGGGAGAGCCTTGAGTATTATTATTATGATTATTATTATTATTATTATTATTATCATTATTATTATTATTATTATTATTATGATTATTATTATTATTATTATTGTTATTATTATCATTATTATTATTATTATTATTATTATTATTATTATTATTATTATTATTAGTATTATTATTATTATTATTATTATTATTATTATTAGTATTATTATTATTATTATTATTATTATTATTATTATTTTTATTATTATTATTATTATTATTATTATTATTATTATTATTTTTATTATTATTATTATTATTATTATTATTATTATTATTATTATTATTATTATTATTATTATTATTATTATTATTATTATTATTATTATTATTATTATTATTATTATTATGATTATTATGATTATTATTGCTATTATTATTATTATTATTATTATTGAGAGGTGAGAGTAGATAGGAATCTCAGCTCTCAAGTAGATAGCAGAATCCGTAATAAAGAACAGTGATAACTGAAAGCTTGTACAGGATAGACGTGTATCAAGTGTAAGACGTCCGAAAGCCCTGTTAGTCATTACCGGACGTAACATACTGGCGACGAGGATGGGACGTAACATACTGGCGACGAGGATTCAAAGCTATGTGCTGATAAAACATAATTTAGTGAGATGAAATAAGAACGTAAATTCACACGTTCACGGGATAATTGTACGTAGTGACAAAACCAAGATTGTGTACCAGTGAAACCCGATATCCACATGGCTACTTCGGCAGATGAAAATGAAAGTAAAATGGTGGTGACGGTGGACAAGAGAACAAAAGGAAAGTTTCCTGTATATATACCAGGATTAAACGTGAATTCATATCTTCAAACAGTGGACATATATTTTGCACTAAATAAAACCCCAGAGGACGAAAAGGCATTGGAGTTCATTACTAGTGTTGGTCAAGAGACAGCCAACCGCATCATAGGAAGTTTCAAACCGAATAGAATAGTGGATAAAACATATACGCAAATAATAGACAAGTTTAAAATTTTACATGATGAAAATAAAAACGTGTTCGCGGAACGACACCGTCTTATTACGCGCAAGCAAGAAGAAGGCGAATCACTGGACGATTTCGCCATTGACCTGCAGAATATCGTCGAGCATTGTAGTGTAAGTGTTGAAACAGAAGCCACATTAGTACAATCAGTTTTTGTGGCCGGGATTAGAAACGATAAATCGAGAGAAGCAATGCTCCGAGACTCTAATCATTTGTTGAACCTGGCACAATTGTTGGAAAAAGCAAAAACGATTGAGATCGCCACCATCGAGGCGCGAAAAATGTCCAAATTGAACTCCGACGTAATACACTATGTCGGACAAGGCAATCCAGCAAATCGAAAAAGTTTCATTAAACCAGGAAAATTTTACGAAGATGCACGTGCTAAACAAGCACAAATGGATATCTCTCGTTACCGTGGCAATTCCCGAATAAGCGAAGATACCGTGTGCTACAATTGTTATAACAAAGGGCATTTGTCATACAATTGCACCCTACCGAAGAAAAAAAAGCCAAGGTACGAATCACAAATACAGAAAGGCGGCTCAGCACGAAAGAGAGCTTTCGAGGAAAGAATCAACCAATTATCAGCAGCGATGGAAGATTTAAAAATGACCCTGGAGAACGAAAATGACACGTTTGATGAGCAGTCCGTAGACAATCTGGACACCGAGAGTGCCCATGGTAGTTGGATTAACAACGTATTGCTAGGTAAGTCAAACATTTCAACACCCGCTTTTGTGGAATTAAATGTGGAAGATAAAAAGTTACTAATGGAATGTGATACGGGTGCTTGCGCCACAATTTGTTCGCTATCTACATATAATGAAAAATTTAGAAAATGCACACTACTGCCAGATCGTAGAAGATTCTTCGTTATCTCGGGCGAAACAGTAGATGTATTGGGTAGAATACAAGTTAAGGTTCAATTGAAATCAAGACTTTTAACTTTGTCAATATTAGTGATCAAGTCCCCCCGAAACTTTATCTCTTTATTAGGTCGAGATTGGCTCAATGTGATATGGCCGCAGTGGAGAGAAACTTTTAGTCTCAATACTATCAACGAGATTGAGAAGCAAGAGTGGATAAAAAAACTGTTACAAATCTAAAATCGGAGTACGCACCGGTTTTCGATGACAACCTAACAGAACCCATAAAAAAAGTAGAGGTAGATATTAGGATAGATAGTACTGCGAGACCTTTTATACACAAACCATATACAGTCGCTTTTAAGCACCGTGAAACCGTGGGCGCTCATCTAGATGAGTTAGAAAATATGGGAATAATTGAAAAGGTTGAGTACGCCGAATGGGCGTCCCCCATAGTAGTGGTAGTGAAACCAAATAAAAAAGATATCAGAATTTGCATGGATGGGTCCAAGACTGTAAACCCACACATAATAACACATCATTATCCTCTCCCAATTATAGATGAGCTTATCACAAATAAAAGTGGCGCAAAAAAATTTGCGCTCATCGATTTAAAAGGAGCCTATCAACAGCTTTAAAAGGAGCCTATCTGAAGCATCCAAAAAATTATTAGTAATTAATACTCACAAAGGTTTGTACGCTTACCGCAGGTTACCTTTCGGGGTAAAACCAGCAGCTTCGATTTTCCAAGCAGTCATGGACTCCATTTTACGAGATATTCCTGAAGTCCAGACATATATAGATGATATCCTCATCTGGGCAGATTCAGATAGTAAGCTATTGAGCAAGATCAAAATTGTGTTGGAAAGGTTAATGCATCACAACGTTAAAATCAATGCCGATAAATGCCAATGGTTTGTCCCCCAAGTGAAATATTTGGGTCACATTCTTTCGGAGGCAGGTGTGTCGCCAAATCCAGAGAAAGTGAAAGCAATAACGGCCGTGCCAGTGCCAAAATCGCAAACACAACTAAAAGCGTTTCTCGGCATGATAACATTTTATATTAAATTCGTACCTAAATTAAGCATAATTCTCTCTCCTCTTTACAATCTTCTATCAAAAAATGACAAATGGGATTGGAACGTTGAATGCAACGATGCCTTCGAGCAAAGCAAAAAAGCTATTTGTAGCGCTCGGGATAACACACTTTGATCCAGCTAAGCCCATTACAGTTTCGTGTGATGCAAGTGATGAAGGAATATCTGGTATATTGAGCCATAGAATAAACGGAATGGAAATGCCGGTGTTCTTTGTTTCTAGAAGACTTACACCAACCGAAAAAAAATATCCAATATTGCACAGGGAGGCGTTAGCAGTGGTTTTTGCAATGGAAAAATTCTACAAATACGTATTAGGGCAAAAAGTGTCAATTATCACAGATCATAAACCACTCCTTGGGATATTTAATAATAAAAAAGGTGGACCATCAGTAATTGCCACCAGATTACAAAGATATTTTCTCCGATTATCTATATTTGATTACACTATTACACATATGAGGGGGAAAGATAACCTAGCAGCTGACGGTTTGTCAAGATTACCAATAAATCAAAGTTTGAGTTCTCCCGATTTGGAGGAAATGCAACGCAGCTCTTTTAATGAACTAAATTATTTAATAGACAACCAACAAGTTAATTTAAACTCTAAATTGATAAGCCAAGAATCCAACTTGGATCTTGAACTTTCGAGAGTAATAAATTACGTTCGTAACGGCTGGCCAAGGCACGTTAACAAGGGGCCATTGAAAAATTATTTCGGAAAAAGGCATGAACTAAGTATTGAATCCGAATGTTTAATTTTCGGTGAAAGAATAGTCATTCCAACAACACTTAAAAAGCCAGCTCTTCAGTTGTTACACGCGAACCACAGGGGCATACAAAAAATGAAACAGATCGCGCGCAGATACATGTACTGGCCAAAATTTGGATCCGATATAGAAAAATACGTTAGCTCTTGTAAACAGTGTCAAATTTACGGAATCGACAGAACCCCAAGAGTCTATGGCAATTGGCCAGCTACTTCAAGGCCGTTTGAGCGAGTACATATCGATTTTTTCCACAAATTCAATTGCACATTTTTAATATTGGTTGACGCATACTCTCGGTGGATTGAAATCCGGAGAATGACAAAGACTAATGCCGATCACGTTGCGCAAGAGCTCGATAATATTTTCAATGTCTTTGGATTTGCTTCATCCATCGTTAGTGACAACGGACCCCCATTCAATAGTGCCCAATTTCAAAAATATTGTAAAGCTAGGGATTGTGAACATATACTGTCGCCACCATATCACCCAGCCAGCAACGGCTTGGCAGAAAGAGCGGTACAGACCACAAAAGCGGTGTTGGGAAAACTAATCAAAGAGAACGATTCTTTCTCATTACTACAGATCGACAATGAAATAAAATTATTTTTGCATCACCATCATCAATCGCCAACCACCGAAGACAACATCATACCGAACGAAAGGATGTTTGCTTTCCCACTACGCACAAAATTATCAGCTCTAAGAGAAGTTAGAACACCATTTCATCAAGAATGCAGCACACAGCACGTCGACACAGTTTTCAAACCCAATAGCAAAATAATTTATAAGTACAAATCGAACGGTAGGACGTTTAGCATGGAAGGCATAATTTTAAGAAGGTTATCGAATTTCACATATCTGATAGACATAAAGGGTGACATTCGAAAGGCACATTAAAATCAATTGAAGTTTATCCCCCAAACACCTTTCACATTAAAGAATTGTGTTAATTACGAGTTAAAAGCGAAACAGGAACCTAGTAATCAAGATCGAGACACACAAAAAAGTACAATAGAAAACACGGAACGCAATCCATCATCTAAACCAGTCACTAAAATCTTAAAAAAATATCAGTCATTACGTCGATCTACAAGACAAAGAAAATATAAATTCAAAAACCTAAATTTAGAACAGTTAGTAAAAAAAAAAGGAACACAAAGGAAAAAACATGATAAATAAATAATAAATGAAATTATATTGAACAATAATTTAAGAATTGGTTTGTAAATTTAAGGAAGGAGATGAGAGGTGAGAGTAGATAGGAATCTCAGCTCTCAAGTAGATAGCAGAATCCGTAATAAAGAACAGTGATAACTGAAAGCTTGTACAGGATAGACGTGTATCAAGTGTAAGACGTCCGAAAGCCCTGTTAGTCATTACCGGACGTAACAATTATTATTATTATTATTATTATTATTGCTATTATTATTATTATTATTATTATTATTATTATTATTATTATTATTATTATTATTATTATTATTATTATTATTATTATTATTTTTATTATTATTATTATTATTATTATTATTATTATTATTATTATTATTATTATTATTATTATTGTTATTAATATTATACGACGGTTTCTTTAGAAAAGTGCATTAAAGTTCCAAGATCTATTAGATGATTGATAAAACACATCTCAAAATAAGTAGCGTTAATAAGTATATGAAGTTCTAAACATTTATAACTAGGAGTGAGAATTGTTTTGAAGAATGTCTTCGACATAGTTTGTGGACTACTTTGGAATATACAAATTTAAAAGTTCGTGCCTGACAGCGGTCGAGAGCACATGTATTTTTTTATTCTCCTATTCCTCTTCGAGTGTATTGGCTTGTCTTTTCAAGTGTCCTGGGATCGTGAATGAGTTTTATTCAATCAAAATTATTATGTTTCAATTGCGTTAAGAGTGTTTTAAAAAAATAATATAAATGCTTTTGTGATAAATATCATAGAGATTATGTCTGGCGAATGAAAGTTTTGTGAATGTGTTCGTTTCATTCGTAGCCGTGGGTTGCTGAAAAGGAGCGGGAAGAAAATGAAGTGAATAGTGCTTTTAGAATGAGAGACAAATCGGGTGAGATCTTCCCGAATAAAAAATATTTTAGAAAAACAATACGATTTGCTGTTACAAAACCTTCCACGATTTTGCTTTGACCATTGAACAATATTTTAATGTATTGTTATACACTATTCAATTAATTGTGAACATGCTTTTTAATTGTGAACATACTTTTTACTCATACATGTTTTCTTGGAAAACAATTAAATTTACAGTTTGCATATTGTTTGAAACACCACGTGTACAATTAATTCAATTGTAGAATCGAAGAAACAATATATTGAATCGTTGGGAACGAAAAAAATCTTGTCAAGATACAATAAAATGTATTGTAAACAATAGATCTATTTGCGAATCAATTGTTTATGCTGTAAAATCAATGGTTTATTATTTTACGGGTTTCCTTTTTAATCGCTGACATTAATGAATTATTTAATTATTTTCACTAGCGCTTTGCATTAAATATGGCATGAAAATTACTTGGAAGATTTCGATCTGATCCCACTCTTATAGATTCATGGTTTATGAATGGCCCCTTACGCGAAGCGGGCCAAAGTACAGTCCCACAAGCCAAAGCGAAGAAAAGAACAAAATTGTTCCAGAATGGAATGGAGAGACATTCGAATGGCGCTGGTGTGTGTTCACTATTTCATAATTTTGTATTCATTCATCACTCGCGGAAATCGTGTAAAAAACGGGGATTATTATTATTATTATTATTATTATTATTATTATTATTATTATTATTATTATTATTATTATTATTATTATTATTATTATTATTATTATTATTATTATTATTATTATTATTATTATTATTATTATTATTATTATTATTATTATTATTATTATTATTATTTTTATCATTATTATTATTATAATTGTTATGATTAATATGAATTATTACTTCATTAGAATTATATTTTATTAGATTAGGTTGTAGGGCTGCTGTGCCAATTAGTGTAGCTATGCTACTCTGTTGAGCACCCGACCCCAATCAACGGATCGGTTATACAGTATATAGGTCACGACAAGTCAAGAGACAAGTTTCAAAAATGTGTAATACTGCTGCTGTTATAACGACGCGAAGATACGGTACGTAGGCATCTTTTCATCGTCCAACCACTATAGTCAACATACCGATAAGAGATAGCATATTTCACTATAATTGTCAGTTTTAGCACATGAGTTGACTAGCGGAACTGATACTGAATTATTAGAGCTTAAAGGACTATTCACATATATCCGGTCCGGTTCAGTACCGGCACGACACCGTGCACGGATACTGATATTACTTCATTCGTTTTCTATGCGCGCATTCACACCTATCCGGCACCGTACCGTTTCAGTGCAGCTCGCCGTCAGTGTAGCGTCCGTCCGGCAAACACAAATTCGTCGTCACCGATATTTTTTTATTTTCACTGAAGTCGGTATGTCACTGCATTTGCTGTGCCGGAACGAATACAGCACGGAAACAGAACGGAAGGATTCCGACAAAAAAAGAATACTGACGGCGCACTGAAGGCACTTTCACTGAACCGTCACGGAACTGAAATGTGTGAATAGTCCTTAATTCATTGCAGTATTGTACGACATTTCAACGAGGCGTATTATATTACGACTAGTGCATCATTGTATTGTATTGTATTATATTATAAAATAGTTTGTTTCAGTTTTCTTGCCCGAGGAGACTCAGCCGAAGGCTGGTTCGTCTATGTTATATTATAGTATATTATATTATATTGTATATTATTGAAAAATATTATATTATTATGTTATAGCATATTGAATTATATTACTTTATCATATATTGTATTATATTGATATAAAGCATTTATGATGGGGACGTTATGGGAGGGAGCATCAGGGCATCGGACGAATTGATGACTGGACGAGGGATTGTGGATAGCCAGCCCAAGTCACTTGAAGGAAACTTGTTTCCTTCTGAAGGTTTGACATGAGTCTGACGCGCCCTTCTCAAACAAACCATCAGGCGGGTTCAAGCATGTAAAGCGATATGCTTCACCCATGCATTGGATATTATAGTTGGAAGAGCATCTCTTATTCCCGCGGAATACGTGTAAGTGACTCTGCTGACATATCCGCCCAACCCTTTTTGTTCGCTTTTCGATAACAGCTATAGTAAGAAGGTGAATGGGTGAACCGTATCGGGGCTACTGTAAGTCTACCCGCATCCACTGGCAAGACCTTGAACTGATGGTGGCTTAACTTCACATCACATCACACTTAGGAATATACAATATAAACATATATTTTCTTGGTAGCTCCTATAAGCCACTAAAGTATTATTAAGAATTAGCTCTAGGTTCTGAAATCTGAGACATTCAATATTCGATGTTCGAACTTCGTAAACAATGAATTTTTCTATACTGTTGGATATAAAGTTATGGGTATTTTCAGAACGGGTTTGGCGAGTAGATTATTTTCGCCATCCAGGTCCAGAAATCCAGGATTTCTGAATGCACTTAAAATAATGGTCTAAAAACTTTGGAGCGAACCTCGCGACGGCGTATGATTACAAATATCGAAACATTTTTTTTAAACTAAACGCAAAAATTGTTACATGATCGGATACTTAACGTATCTAAAAGGAAATCGATTACGTCAAATATATTTCTCATATCAAATTCTTAAATTGGTAATGCCAAAGCCACTATTCAGATTGACTTGCTTCAGACAAACGTGGTACCGAATATCGTCAATTTATCTAATGCCTCCCAGACGTGTGGTTTGACACCAATATTCTCGTGGCTAAAAAGAAAGAGCATTATTTGTGTAAAAATTGAAAAAATGTTGAAAAAAATCGATTCTTCACGGTTATGGTTGCGGTCAACTGCAGGATCTCGGCAGTTTTTGAAATTAGCTCAATTTCAATGGATTCACTAAGTTGTTGATTTTAATATTTTCATTTATGCTTTTCTCATATAGAAAGGTTATGCGGCTATCCTGGTTCCCGGCATCCGGTTCCGGAAGTACCGGAAATTTGGTCATATATACCAAAATGGATCTCACTCACTTTTCTCAACGATGGTTTGACCGATTTCCACGAACTTAGATTCAAATGAAAGGTGTACCAGTCCCATAAGGAATTCCTGAATTTTATCCGGATCCGACTTCCGGTTTCAGAGTTATAGGGTAAAGTGTGTTCAATATTGTACACCGTCACTTGAACCGGCGAAACAAAAAACGTAAAAAAATGTCTAAACTGGTCTCAAAACTACACAAATCGATAGTCATTATCAGTAGGCAACTAAACAAACCAATTCCGGCTATCCTGGTTCCCGGCATCCGGTTCCGGAAGTACCGGAAATAGTGGTCATATATACCAAAATGGATCTCACTCACTTTCCTCAGCGATGGTTTGACCGATTTCCACGAACTTAGATTCAAATGAAAGGTGTACCAGTCCCATACGGAATTCCTGAATTTTATCCGGATCCGACTTCCGGTTCCGGAGTTATAGGGTAAAGTGTGTTCAATATTGTACACCGTCACTTAAACCGGCGAAACAAAAAACGTAAAAAATGTCTAAACTGGTCTCAAAACTACACAAATCAATAGTCATTATCAGTAGGCAACTAAACAAACGAATTCCGGCTATCCTGGTTCCCGGCATCCGGTTCCGGAAGTACCGGAAATAGTGGTCATATATACAAAAATGGATCTCACTCACTTTTCTCAGCGATGGTTTGACCGTTTTCTACAAACTTAGATTCAAATGAAAGGTATCTTCAATCCTAGTATTCCAGAGAGCATGGTAAGGGCACCATACCACAGCGTTTGACTCGAGTATAGAGCGTACAAGTGAGCAATACAAAGATCTCAAACACAACGGATCCCGAAACTCTGAGGCAATCTTCATGATGAAACCGAGTTGACGATTGGCTTTGGCTAAAATTTCGTCATAATGAAGTCTAAAAGTCATTTTTTGATCCAGAATGACACCAAGATCCTTTATATTCTCCACTCGTGTCATGGATCTTCCCACAATGAAATAATCGAACATGACAGGATCAGCTTTACGATGGAAAGAGATGATACAGCATTTCTCGATACTTAAACATAAATAGTTTTTTAAGCACCATTCAACGTACGTTTGAATCATTTCCTGTAACTCAATGCAATCCAGGAGACATTTGACAACTTTAAAGATTTTTGTGTCATCGGCATAGGAGAGTCTGCATTCCGGTGGTAACAGTAGCAGAAAATCGTTCATGAAAATCGAAAACAGCAGCGGTCCAAGAGTACTGCCTTGCGGAACTCCGGACAGGTTTGAGAAAACTTCTGAAGTCGAGGAGCCAATTTTTACACTGACATAACGGTTTGTTAGGTAGGATCTGAACCATTTCACGCTCATCGATGAGATTCCCAGTCGTTGCAATTTTGATAGAAGAATTCCATGATCCACTCGGTCAAATGCTGCTTTGAGATCCATATACGCTGCGTCGATTTGCCATCCGCCTTCCATACTCTGCACACATTTCGAAGTGAACAACATGAGATTAGATGACACCGAGCGTTTCGGATAGAATCCATGCTGCTCGTTATCTATGTAGTTCCTACAGCTGGCAAAAAGGGAATCGTTTTCAATAATTTCGAACAGCTTTGAGCAAGCACACAAAGACGTTATTCCTCGATAATTGGAGACATTGCGTTTATCACCTTTTTTGTGAACAGGAAACAGATAGGAGAACTTCCATCGAGAAGGAAACTCACATTGTAGAGTTGAAAGGTTAAACAGTCTTGCTAGTGGATAACTGAGAGCGCCTGCACAACGCTTCAGCACAGATGAGGGAATACCGTCGGGTCCAGCAGCGAACGACAACTTCAATTTGTTCAATGCGACTCTAACCATTTCTTCGGTTACAAGCGGAATATTGAAATTAAAAATATCACGAGGCACATCTGTGACTGCTTCGTCTATTTGCATCAGTGTAGCAGAACTTTCGTTGAATTTTTGTTTAAAATGACGGGCAAATAAATCGCACTTTTCCTTTTCGTTGCGGGCCGTATCATCGGTTAAGTACATAGAGTGCGGAAGGCCAGCCTCTCTCCTTTTTGAGTTAACGAAGGACCAGAAACGTTTAGGGTTTCGACGAAGATTCATTCCAATACGTTTAATATAGCAACGATATAGAAAAATGTTGTAACGACGATACTGTCTAGTTACTGTATTCAGTTGTTGTTTGATGTACTGCGAACGAGTGTTACAATATTTTCGTAAGGTGGCAGAACGTGTTCGCTTAAGAGCACGTAAACGTGGATTAGACCACGGCGGTTTTAGCGGTGGACGACTAGCTGGAATAGCGTGAGAAACAACACTTTCTACAGCATCGCAGAAACATTCAACAGCGTCATTGACATTAGCAGTCCTTTCAATGAATCGCCAGTCGATAACGGAAAGTAGATCGTTCAGTTCGGCATAATCGACTCGACGAAAGTCAAGAGAGAGTGAGATAGATGGTTCGTCGTATTCAATTGGCGTTGGTATCCTAAACTCAACGCCTAGAGCGGGATGGTCCGCGTCAAGGTCAATCAGTGGCTCAACTGGCGAGAAAACGTTTGTGACCGGTAAGGCGACATCATTTGCGAGTATTAAATCTAACAGACGATCGTTTCGATTCAGCAATGTATTAATCTGGGTAAATCCATTCAGGTTGAACCCATCGAGAAGAGCGCTGCAGGCAGTCGGAATTTGCGACAGCAGTGGATCAACTAAAGGTAATCCGCCTTCAGGAAACACCATCGTAAACCGGATTGATTATAGTCACCGAACAATAGCGCAGGAGTGCGGGGGCTTAATCGGAAAGATATCGAACTCAAGGAGTCTATGTGCTCATTGATACTCACCGAGTCGTTTTTACGATCAGGGGGCAGGTAGATTACTCCGATGCTAAGCGAATCTCGTGGGAGTTCAACCAATACCCATAACTGCTCAATACCAAAATGGATCTCACTCACTTTTCTTAGCGATGGTTTGACCGATTTCCACAAACTTAGATTCAAATGAAAGGTATCTTGGTCCCATACGGAATTCCTTAATTGTATCCGGATCCGACTTCCGGTTCCGGAGTTATAGGGTAAAGTGTGTTCAATATTGTACACCGTCACTTAAACCGTTAACAATTTTCTAAACTGGTCTCACAGCTACACAAATCGATAGTCATTATCAGTAGGCAACTAAAGAAACCGATTCCGGCTATCCTGGTTCGCGGCATCCGGTTCCGGAAGTACCGGAAATAGTGGTCATATATACCAAAATGGATCTCACTCACTTTTCTCAGCGATGGTTTGACCGATTTCCACAAACTTAGATTCAAATGAAAGGTTTCCTTGTCCTAAACGGAATTCCTGAATTTTATCCGGATCCGACTTCCGGTTTCGGAGTTATAGGGTAAAGTGTGTTCAGTATTATACACCGTCACTGAAACTGGCGGAACAAAAACCGTAAAAAATGTTATAAACTGGACTCTAAACCGTTATTCTCAATCTTAGGGTCAATTAAAAGGTCTTATGGTCCTACCAAAAATTACTGCATATTGTCGTATGCGACAAACATTTAAATCGTAATTTAGAGTGCGTAATAGTAGAGTTTGTATGTCATGTTAGTTGGTGGCCGTACGAACCGACTTTTATTATACCGGTTCTCAGGTTCCGGTGCCGGAAGTGCATATAATAGTGAACCCACTTCGTTTTCTTAAGGATGACCTACGCAATAAAAGCACTGTTTTATTCCGTATGTTATACTAGTTAATGCACATACAATCTTTTGGTTTCTTTCAAAAATCGACGAAAAATTTTTTGAATAGAATACCACAATATTATACATGAGAAAGGCATCATTACACCACTAG
The DNA here is from genome assembly GCF_030247185.1 of Malaya genurostris. Classification (NCBI taxonomy): domain Eukaryota; kingdom Metazoa; phylum Arthropoda; class Insecta; order Diptera; family Culicidae; genus Malaya; species Malaya genurostris. The sequence goes on along the minus strand of NC_080572.1, from coordinate 138,457,565 downwards.
GTGGATTAAAACAGGTTTTTGAGTTTCACAAAACTTTTGCCTTTAAACAGCAAAATGATCAAACAGCTGCACTATTTTTGTACCATTTAATTCCACTATTTCACTGTCACGTTATTACACTTTCACAAAGTCACTATACTTTAATGAAGCATAACAAACGTTACAATACAGATACGCGTATTTCGGAATGTTACTTACATCCTATACATCTTCAGTGTATCGGTTTTATAAGTTTGTTTGAAAGAATGCTGTAATGCTGCTCCTTTTATACGGGTAGAAACGGGAAGAAACAGGTAGTAACAGACGGGTAGAACGGTAGTTTGATTGTCAGCGGAGGGCAACAAACTGAAGAAGTGGGATAATAAGAGATTAAGTATTACCTAAATCTATTTGTATCTTATGTGTCGGTAATAGCTTGAATAGCCAGGAGGGCTTATTTCCTTGGTCACGATTCAATAAAGAAATGGAGTTATTTTTGAAGATTTCTAAACTTTCATCTGTGTCTAATTTCCATGGGTTGGAAATTTGTCTTATGATTTTTATGTCGTTGGTAGTGAGTTCATGATCTTCAGAAAAGGCATGTTCAGCTACTTTTGACTTGAAATGATGTGGTAGTCCTTTCTCTAATTCTTTAGATGCTTTCGCTATTTCAGCGACGTGCTCTTTGAAACGGATGTCTAGAGTTCTCTTTGTTTGTCCAATATATATTTTATCACAATGAGAACACGAGATTTTGTATACCCCCGATTTTTTTCAAATTATCAGTAGGATCTTTTGTAGAACCTAGTAAATTTTTCAATTGACAGTTCATTGACAGAATGCTGACCTTACCCCTTAAGAGAGATGCTGCAATGAAAGAGAAAAACTTTATTTTCGAAATTGGAAAGCTCAATGGATATTTGGAGCGTTCAATTCAAACAATCCTCGACAAAAAATTAAGATTGTTGAAAAAACAATCACTTACAACTCTGTCTCCCCCATCCGTAAATTTAAAAAGAATATCGGTAGACTTCAATCCAAACATTGCACATCCTTTGAAATCAAAACTAAATAAATTTGGTTTGGATTTAGTTTTCAGCAGCATGAACTGTCAATTGAAAAATTTACTAGGTTCTACAAAAGATCCTACTAATAATTTGAAAAAATCGGGGGTATACAAAATCTCGTGTTCTCATTGTGATAAAATATATATTGGACAAACAAAGAGAACTCTAGACATCCGTTTCAAAGAGCACGTCGCTGAAATAGCGAAAGCATCTAAAGAATTATCAAATATCAATTTGTTCTAATTTTGATGTTAGACTTTACTCGGGTATGCTTCATTAGGTTAGTATTTGATGAATGGTATTCATATTGTAGATGCCTATGAGGAAACTAGATTCATAACTTTTAGTTGAGATGAATATTAATTTAAAGAACATTGCTTTTAGTGTTTCTAGGATATATACACAGTGTAAACTGCCAAGAAACAAATTGATCCTTTTGAAAATGGGCTCAAATGCAAAATTTCTGCTATAAAATGTTTAAAGTATGTTTGAAATGTTATCAAATTTGGTCTTGGAATGCGAGCATTATGTTAAAAATGATTTCTGTAAACCTACACTTTAAAAATAAACCGTAAACATTGCCTATATGACTATGCTTCGCGTCTTGTAGCACGCCGTGAGGCAAGGTCTTCTTTCTCGTACACTAACAAGAGCGAACCCTTCATTTCATTACATTGTCATGGATTGCTTAGTTCATGTGTTAACTGAGACTGAGAGCACAGACAATTTACTTGGCAAGGGGAATTGGTCTGCTCAGTAGCATATACTCTCGCGCATCCAGTTTCTCCCTAATATAGGTCTCTCAATCAGCTATGTCAAGCAAAGTGTTCACAGTAGATGTTTTTTGTTGCTTCGTTTGTTTGAAAATTCACAATACAAGCCCTGCTCTTCAGGTTAGCTATTGGAATTGTAAATCTGAATTGCTACCCGTACAAGCAGGCGTTCCGCAGGGTTCGCTATTCTGTGACGACCCAAGTCTGTTAGCCACAGGTAGAAATCTAAGAGTGATCTGCAGTCGCATACAAAGAAGTTTAAATATCTTATTTATTTATTTATTTGGGAGCAGGGAAAAGCCCGCTGGAGCTGAAATTTACAATCTCTCTCTCCAGCAGGCATAAAACCTCCTCATCTTTTTATATCAACAGCTGGAATAACGTGAGAAACAACACTTTCTACAGCATCGCAGAAACATTCAACAGCGTCATTGACATTAGCAGTCCTTTCAATGAATCGCCAGTCGATAACGGAAAGTAGATCGTTCAGTTCGGCATAATCGACTCGACGAAAGTCAAGAGAGAGTGAGATAGATGGTTCGTCGTATTCAATTGGCGTTGGTATCCTAAACTCAACGCCTAGAGCGGGATGGTCCGCGTCAAGGTCAATCAGTGGCTCAACTGGCGAGAAAACGTTTGTGACCGGTAAGGCGACATCATTTGCGAGTATTAAATCTAACAGACGATCGTTTCGATTCAGCAATGTATTAATCTGGGTAAATCCATTCAGGTTGAACCCATCGAGAAGAGCGCTGCAGGCAGTCGGAATATGCGACAGCAGTGGATCAACTAAAGGTAATCCGCCTTCAGGAAACACCATCGTAAACCGGATTGATTATAGTCACCGAACAATAGCGCAGGAGTGCGGGGGCTTAATCGGAAAGATATCGAACTCAAGGAGTCTATGTGCTCATTGATACTCACCGAGTCGTTTTTACGATCAGGGGGCAGGTAGATTACTCCGATGCTAAGCGAATCTCGTGGGAGTTCAACCAATACCCATAACTGCTCAATACCAAAATGGATCTCATTCACTTTTCTTAGCGATGGTTTGACCGATTTCCACAAATTTAGATTCAAATGAAAGGTATCTTGGTCCCATACGGAATTCCTTAATTGTATCCGGATCCGACTTCCGGTTCCGGAGTTATAGGGTAAAGTGTGTTCAATATTGTACACCGTCACTTAAACCGGCGAAACAAAAAACGTTAACAATTTTCTAAACTGGTCTCACAGCTACACAAATCGATAGTCATTATCAGTAGGCAACTAAAGAAACCGATTCCGGCTATCCTGGTTCGCGGCATCCGGTTCCGGAAGTACCGGAAATAGTGGTCATATATACCAAAATGGATCTCACTCACTTTTCTCAGCGATGGTTTGACCGATTTCCACAAACTTAGATTCAAATGAAAGGTTTCCTTGTCCTAAACGGAATTCCTGAATTTTATCCGGATCCGACTTCCGGTTTCGGAGTTATAGGGTAAAGTGTGTTCAGTATTATACACCGTCACTGAAACTGGCGGAACAAAAACCGTAAAAAATGTTATAAACTGGACTCTAAACCGTTATTCTCAATCTTAGGGTCAATTAAAAGGTCTTATGGTCCTACCAAAAATTACTGCATATTGTCGTATGCGACAAACATTTAAATCGTAATTTAGAGTGCGTAATAGTAGAGTTTGTATGTCATGTTAGTTGGTGGCCGTACGAACCGACTTTTATTATACCGGTTCTCAGGTTCCGGTGCCGGAAGTGCATATAATAGTGAACCCACTTCGTTTTCTTAAGGATGACCTACGCAATAAAAGCACTGTTTTATTCCGTATGTTATACTAGTTAATGCACATACAGGGTGATTTTTTAAGAGCTTGAGAACTTTTTTAAACAATAAAACGCATAAAATTTGCAAAATCTCATCGGTTCTTTATTTTAAACGTTAGATTGGTACATGACATTTACTTTTTGAAGATAATTTCATTTAAATGTTGACCGCGGCTGCGTCTTAGGTGGTCCATTCGGAAAGTCCAATTTTGGGCAACTTTTTCGAGCATTTCGGCCGGAATAGCCCGAATTTCTTCGGAAATGTTGTCTTCCAAAGCTGGAATAGTTACTGGCTTATTTCTGTAGACTTTAGACTTGACGTAGCCCCACAAAAAATAGTCTAAAGGCGTCAAATCGCATGATCTTGGTGGCCAACTTACCGGTCCATTTCTTGAGATGAATTGTTCTCCGAAGTTTTCCCTCAAAATGGCCATAGAATCGCGAGCTGTGTGGCATGTAGCGCCATCTTGTTGAAACCACATGTCAACCAAGTTCAGTTCTTCCATTTTTGGCAACAAAAAGTTTGTTAGCATCGAACGATAGCGATCGCCATTCACTGTAACGTTGCGTCCAACAGCATCTTTGAAAAAATACGGTCCAATGATTCCACCAGCGTACAAACCACACCAAACAGTGCATTTTTCGGGATGCATGGGCAGTTCTTGAACGGCTTCTGGTTGCTCTTCACTCCAAATGCGGCAATTTTGCTTATTTACGTAGCCATCACCGAGTCGTTTTTACGATCAGGGGGCAGGTAGATTACTCCGATGCTAAGCGAATCTCGTGGGAGTTCAACCAATACCCATAACTGCTCAATACCAAAATGGATCTCATTCACTTTTCTTAGCGATGGTTTGACCGATTTCCACAAATTTAGATTCAAATGAAAGGTATCTTGGTCCCATACGGAATTCCTTAATTGTATCCGGATCCGACTTCCGGTTCCGGAGTTATAGGGTAAAGTGTGTTCAATATTGTACACCGTCACTTAAACCGGCGAAACAAAAAACGTTAACAATTTTCTAAACTGGTCTTACAGCTACACAAATCGATAGTCATTATCAGTAGGCAACTAAAGAAACCGATTCCGGCTATCCTGGTTCGCGGCATCCGGTTCCGGAAGTACCGGAAATAGTGGTCATATATACCAAAATGGATCTCACTCACTTTTCTCAGCGATGGTTTGACCGATTTCCACAAACTTAGATTCAAATGAAAGGTTTCCTTGTCCTAAACGGAATTCCTGAATTTTATCCGGATCCGACTTCCGGTTTCGGAGTTATAGGGTAAAGTGTGTTCAGTATTATACACCGTCACTGAAACTGGCGGAACAAAAACCGTAAAAAATGTTATAAACTGGACTCTAAACCGTTATTCTCAATCTTAGGGTCAATTAAAAGGTCTTATGGTCCTACCAAAAATTACTGCATATTGTCGTATGCGACAAACATTTAAATCGTAATTTAGAGTGCGTAATAGTAGAGTTTGTATGTCATGTTAGTTGGTGGCCGTACGAACCGACTTTTATTATACCGGTTCTCAGGTTCCGGTGCCGGAAGTGCATATAATAGTGAACCCACTTCGTTTTCTTAAGGATGACCTACGCAATAAAAGCACTGTTTTATTCCGTATGTTATACTAGTTAATGCACATACAGGGTGATTTTTTAAGAGCTTGAGAACTTTTTTAAACAATAAAACGCATAAAATTTGCAAAATCTCATCGGTTCTTTATTTTAAACGTTAGATTGGTACATGACATTTACTTTTTGAAGATAATTTCATTTAAATGTTGACCGCGGCTGCGTCTTAGGTGGTCCATTCGGAAAGTCCAATTTTGGGCAACTTTTTCGAGCATTTCGGCCGGAATAGCCCGAATTTCTTCGGAAATGTTGTCTTCCAAAGCTGGAATAGTTACTGGCTTATTTCTGTAGACTTTAGACTTGACGTAGCCCCACAAAAAATAGTCTAAAGGCGTCAAATCGCATGATCTTGGTGGCCAACTTACCGGTCCATTTCTTGAGATGAATTGTTCTCCGAAGTTTTCCCTCAAAATGGCCATAGAATCGCGAGCTGTGTGGCATGTAGCGCCATCTTGTTGAAACCACATGTCAACCAAGTTCAGTTCTTCCATTTTTGGCAACAAAAAGTTTGTTAGCATCGAACGATAGCGATCGCCATTCACTGTAACGTTGCGTCCAACAGCATCTTTGAAAAAATACGGTCCAATGATTCCACCAGCGTACAAACCACACCAAACAGTGCATTTTTCGGGATGCATGGGCAGTTCTTGAACGGCTTCTGGTTGCTCTTCACTCCAAATGCGGCAATTTTGCTTATTTACGTAGCCATTCAACCAGAAATGAGCCTCATCGCTGAACAAAATTTGTCGATAAAAAAGCGGACTTTCCGAATGGACCACCTAAGACGCAGCCGCGGTCAACATTTAAATGAAATTATCTTCAAAAAGTAAATGTCATGTACCAATCTAACGTTTAAAATAAAGAACCGATGAGATTTTGCAAATTTTATGCGTTTTATTGTTTAAAAAAGTTCTCAAGCTCTTAAAAAATCACCCTGTACAATCTTTTGGTTTCTTTCAAAAATCGACGAAAAATTTTTTGAATAGAATACCACAATATTATACATGAGAAAGGCATCATTACACCACTATGTGGATTAAAACAGGTTTTTGAGTTTCACAAAACTTTTGCCTTTAAACAGCAAAATGATCAAACAGCTGCACTATTTTTGTACCATTTAATTCCACTATTTCACTGTCACGTTATTACACTTTCACAAAGTCACTATACTTTAATGAAGCATAACAAACGTTACAATACAGATACGCGTATTTCGGAATGTTACTTACATCCTATACATCTTCAGTGTATCGGTTTTATAAGTTTGTTTGAAAGAATGCTGTAATGCTGCTCCTTTTATACGGGTAGAAACGGGAAGAAACAGGTAGTAACAGACGGGTAGAACGGTAGTTTGATTGTCAGCGGAGGGCAACAAACTGAAGAAGTGGGATAATAAGAGATTAAGTATTACCTAAATCTATTTGTATCTTATGTGTCGGTAATAGCTTGAATAGCCAGGAGGGCTTATTTCCTTGGTCACGATTCAATAAAGAAATGGAGTTATTTTTGAAGATTTCTAAACTTTCATCTGTGTCTAATTTCCATGGGTTGGAAATTTGTCTTATGATTTTTATGTCGTTGGTAGTGAGTTCATGATCTTCAGAAAAGGCATGTTCAGCTACTTTTGACTTGAAATGATGTGGTAGTCCTTTCTCTAATTCTTTAGATGCTTTCGCTATTTCAGCGACGTGCTCTTTGAAACGGATGTCTAGAGTTCTCTTTGTTTGTCCAATATATATTTTATCACAATGAGAACACGAGATTTTGTATACCCCCGATTTTTTCAAATTATCAGTAGGATCTTTTGTAGAACCTAGTAAATTTTTCAATTGACAGTTCATTGACAGAATGCTGACCTTACCCCTTAAGAGAGATGCTGCAATGAAAGAGAAAAACTTTATTTTCGAAATTGGAAAGCTCAATGGATATTTGGAGCGTTCAATTCAAACAATCCTCGACAAAAAATTAAGATTGTTGAAAAAACAATCACTTACAACTCTGTCTCCCCCATCCGTAAATTTAAAAAGAATATCGGTAGACTTCAATCCAAACATTGCACATCCTTTGAAATCAAAACTAAATAAATTTGGTTTGGATTTAGTTTTCAGCAGCATGAACTGTCAATTGAAAAATTTACTAGGTTCTACAAAAGATCCTACTAATAATTTGAAAAAATCGGGGGTATACAAAATCTCGTGTTCTCATTGTGATAAAATATATATTGGACAAACAAAGAGAACTCTAGACATCCGTTTCAAAGAGCACGTCGCTGAAATAGCGAAAGCATCTAAAGAATTATCAAATATCAATTTGTTCTAATTTTGATGTTAGACTTTACTCGGGTATGCTTCATTAGGTTAGTATTTGATGAATGGTATTCATATTGTAGATGCCTATGAGGAAACTAGATTCATAACTTTTAGTTGAGATGAATATTAATTTAAAGAACATTGCTTTTAGTGTTTCTAGGATATATACACAGTGTAAACTGCCAAGAAACAAATTGATCCTTTTGAAAATGGGCTCAAATGCAAAATTTCTGCTATAAAATGTTTAAAGTATGTTTGAAATGTTATCAAATTTGGTCTTGGAATGCGAGCATTATGTTAAAAATGATTTCTGTAAACCTACACTTTAAAAATAAACCGTAAACATTGCCTATATGACTATGCTTCGCGTCTTGTAGCACGCCGTGAGGCAAGGTCTTCTTTCTCGTACACTAACGAGAGCGAACCCTTCATTTCATTACATTGTCATGGATTGCTTAGTTCATGTGTTAACTGAGACTGAGAGCACAGACAATTTACTTGGCAAGGGGAATTGGTCTGCTCAGTAGCATATACTCTCGCGCATCCAGTTTCTCCCTAATATAGGTCTCTCAATCAGCTATGTCAAGCAAAGTGTTCACAGTAGATGTTTTTTGTTGCTTCGTTTGTTTGAAAATTCACAATACAAGCCCTGCTCTTCAGGTTAGCTATTGGAATTGTAAATCTGAATTGCTACCCGTACAAGCAGGCGTTCCGCAGGGTTCGCTATTCTGTGACGACCCAAGTCTGTTAGCCACAGGTAGAAATCTAAGAGTGATCTGCAGTCGCATACAAAGAAGTTTAAATATCTTATTTATTTATTTATTTGGGAGCAGGGTAAAGCCCGCTGGAGCTGAAATTTACAATCTCTCTCTCCAGCAGGCATAAAACCTCCTCATCTTTTTATATCAACAGATTACAAAGATCCAACAGATATACTGCTTAATACTAAGGGCTTAAAGTAAAATTACTCCCGGCGAGGGTCAAGAGTGACTGGACGGTGACGTTGAGGGCCGCATCCTGCTGTCCGTGAGGGTCCGCGGGAAAACCCCCAAGTCACAAACACTCGGCGGGTGTCCGGCATGCTGGACATCAAAGAGAGTGGCCCTCGGAGAGCGGCAATGCAGGAAAAAAGGAGAGAAAAAGACAGAAGTGAATATTGTAGTAAATGGAATTACGAAGGGGTTCGAAGGAGTGGAAGGGGGGGGGGGGGGCGTTTCGAAAGAAGTAGAAAGCGGCAAAAGATCAAGTTAATTGTCACAAAAGATGGTGAAAAGATGAAGAGGAGGGGGGGGGGGGGTGCATAAAGTATTAGTAACATCATAAAGATCTAGTTAGTTCCGAAGAAGATGGTGGACAGCCGGGGAATCGAGAGAGTCGAGCGGATGTTAGAAACAAACCTAATGGTGAATATTATTCTTGGTTGCATAATCGATAGAGAATGACAGTAGACTTACTGAGGGAGCACTAAACTAAACTTGTGGATTAGATACTAAATCACCCTAAAGCTAAATCTAGAATTTAAGTATTGGAGTTGGAAGGACTGTTTGAGATTGTGTTTAAAAAAAAGTGTTTTATGGTATTGCGAGACAGGGTAAAATCAAATACATGTGCACATCGTTTGAATAGACGACACATACTGGAGAAAGGTTCATTATAGCCATAATTAGCGGTTTGAATTATCAGGAATTGATGAGATCGAAGATTTCGAGAATGAATATTTAAATTTAGTTTGCCTAACAATTCGGGGCAATCAATTTTAGATTGTAACAGATCTGACACGAATATTGCCCTGGAGAGATCTCGGCGATCAGATAACAGGTGTAGATCGATCAGTTTACAGCGTTCCTGATAGCTTGGGAGGTTGTTGGGATCTCTCCAAGGAAGACTACGAAGAGCAAAGTGAAGAAATTTACGCTGAATAGCTTCGATGCGATTGATGTCCAGTTGATAATAGATCTTCAGTGATTATTTGTCAAAATGGAAAATTAAGCCAAAAGCAGCAAAAACGCAATTAATTATCTTTCCTCATAAGCCAAAAGTTTAATTTCTTACACCAAACAATAATCACATTCTCAAATTGAATGGCTCGGAATTGACATGGTCTGATCAAGCTAAATACTTAGGTTTACGTATGACAAAAAACTCACTTTCAAGGATCATATTGAAGGAGTCCAGGCAAAGTGTAATAAATATATTAAATGTTTATATCCTCTTATGAACAGAAATTCTAAGCTCTGTCTAAAAAACAAATTATTAATTTATAAACGAATTTTCAGACCAGCCATGCTTTATGCACTAACCCTTTTTTCTCAAGTTGTTGTTCCACCAGGAAAAAAACGCTTCAAAGGATTCAGAATAAAATTCTGAAAATGATTTTGAAGCGTTCTTCGTGGTTTAGTACATATCAGTTACACAGACTCACAAATATAGAAGCATTAGATGTAATGTCACATAATATTATAAGCAAATTCCGACAAAAATCGATGCAATCTTCAATTGAATCGATTCGCTCTCTGTATTAGTTAGTTAGTTAGAATATAAGTTCCTTTTCCCCATTATACAATACAAGTAGGTTTAGAATATTCCCTACACAAAAATCACAGAATTGCGGAAGCAAATGATGTTCTCATGATAACAACCAAATCATGTATATAATAGGGCTGAAAAGTCACCACTTGTGGCTGAACACCCAATTTAAATCTTAATAATTTAATTTTAGCTCATATTCCAGTAAATAGTTATTATTGCAAACTTAACGCAATGTCGTCGTTGCCAAGGCTTCGGCCAAGGAACCAAAAATTGTCATATGGATATGCGGTGTCTGAATTGTGGTGAACATTCTAAATATTTTTCAAAGATTCCTGTGTCCAACCGGAAAGACAATAAGCCTAAGGCCAAATATAATTCAATACGAAAAAAATCTCTATCCGTTATTCTAAATTTTTCTAATAACATAGACGATCTTATAGAATCGGAATGTAAAAATAAAAGACAACGGACGGACTTCCCTTCCGTTAACAATATTTACGATATTCTTCCCGAATCGGATTGTAGCGACATAGAAGAAAATTTTTCAAAAATTCACGAAATGGACGCTTGTCGTTCTGGGAAGAAACAACAATCCAGCGACGGTGATGATTTCCGACTTCAAAGCATTCCGTACTGAGCTTTTACTTTTCTCCCGGAAGTGAAAGTCTCATTTCAAATCGGACGAAAAGGTAAATGTCGAGTCTTGGTTGATGAATTGGGAGATTACGAACGTCTTATCCGATATTTGCCCGAGAAACTTCATAAATTTTAGTCATATGATATAAAATCAGACAGACCTTTCAAGGCTGTCTTGAAAGGTTTATCAATTGATCAAAGTACTGAAGAAATTTAAAATGAACTAAAAGAATTGCTTGGTTTTGTCCCTCCCCAAGTAATACTTATGTAAAAAGATTGAATGGTACTTCTAAACCACGCTCTGGAATTTTCCATGAACTTCATACACTTCATACAATACACTTCAATCGAAGTGACGTAAACAATTTGAAAACTTTAGAAAAAGTACGTTTCGTTTCCCACATTAAAATTCATTGGGAACATTATAAACGGCATAATTGTATTGCAAACTTAACGCAATATCCCGTTGCCAAGGCTTCGGCCATGGAATCAAAAATTGTCATATGGATATACGGTGTTTGAATTGTGGTAAATCGCATTCGAAAGACGGTTGTTAAATTAATGAAACCTTTGATAAATTTTCATGTTCAAATTGCGATGGAAATCATAAATCCAATTATTTTAAATGTCCTGTCAGGGAAAAAATTTAAACACTCGTTCGCTTAGACAACAAGTCAAATCAACGACCTTTAATTTACGTACCTGGAAATAAAAAAAACGACACAAATGCCACGCCTAATTCTTCTAAGAGACTTTAAATCCTTCGAATTTAAAACAAAAAAACAGTTTATTTACAAAACAAAAAATAATTTATTTACAGGTAGATCGACCTCGTCATCATTTTCTTCTAATGATAGTTACGCTTTGGCAACAGGTAGACAACTACCTCTTAATTCTTCTAATGTAAATAATCAAAACACAGGAACGCCTTTCAGTACATCTTCTAACAGAAACAATTTATATATAGGTAGATCGGCCAAATCATATTCTTCTAATGGCAGTTACACTAGTGTAACAGATAGATATCTACCTACCAATATTCCTTCAATGCCATTCGCTTTTTTAAACGAAGTCGATTTAGGCGATATAACGGAAAATAAAATGATCTTCTTACAAGATCAACTTTTCCAAATGATCATCGGAATGAATTCGACTTCATCACTTTTTGAAGCATTTCAAATAGGATGGTAGTTTGCAAACAATATTATTTGAATATTTTAAATTAGAATGCTCGATCTTTAAAATCGAGTGAAGATGAATTTTATAATTTTCTTAAAGTTCACAAAATTCATATTGACATTGTAACAGAAACAATGTAAAGTCGGCTGCTCGGCCATCCATGGAAGTTGTCCATCAATGTCAACTTCCCTTTCTGAGCAGCCTAGATAGCCGTGTAGTGTCGGTAGCGGTTTCTCAACTGGCTAAGAATAATACTACGGTCCACCTGTACCGGTGGTATAAGTCCACCAAACAGGAATACCAAGAATTGATCCACTGGTTTCCTGTTCCATGTCATTAAAGGCCACAAAAATAGGAACTCCTCAGTCAAGGTGTATTTCCGTGCCGAGGACTGAATGGCTGCAGGAGGTTAAACAATACGGTCGTGAACGGAATATCTTGGTGTTTTTCCCTTACTGGATACACGCAATGCTTAGCAATCGACTTCTTTGTTCATCGCTTCGGTAAGCAGAGATTACAAAGCTAAGTGTCTATGGGTGTCCTCAAGGTGGTGTACTATACCCACTTTTATGGAACCTAGTCGCTGATGGTTTGTTAATTAATCTTAATAACCTTGAATTTCCGACTTATGGTTTTGCGACGATTACCATATATTGATGACCGTTATATATCTTATTATCTGTAAATCCGGGCAAAACAGCAATGGTGCTTTTCACTCATCGCAGGATGATCACAGTAGCTCGTCCGTAACAGTTCTTCGGTTCAAAGGTCACTGTGGTTGATCAAGTTAAATACGTCGGGGTTATTCTTGATTCAAAACTAAATTGGTCTGCTCACATTGACTGCAGGATTAAAAGAGCTTGCATGGCTTTCGGCCAATGCAGACGAGCTTTTGGAAAATCATGGAGACTCAAACCCAGATATATTCATTGGATCTACGCAACTATTGTTAGACCAATTTTAGCATATGGATGTCTTATATGGTGGCAGAAAGGAGAAGTCGCAACAGTTCAGTCAAAGCTAAATCATCTCCAAAGAATGGTCCTAATGGCCATGATAGGAGCATTGACGACAACTCCTACTGCTTATCTAGTGGCGCTACTGTGCATTAAACCACTACATGTGTTCCTAAGGAGGAGTACTTTTGGGGATCAAAAAGTGCTATTCTTTCTATCGAATTAACCTCCCCTCGATACCAGGTATTGAAGTGGTCGCATGTCATATCACAATGAAAGGCAAGGACCTTTGCATTGCTTCCATTTACATCCCCCCAAGAGTCTCGGTTGGGTTCCAATGGCTCAGCGATATCATGCAACTCATTCCTGCGCCGACGTTAGTTTTAGGAGACTTTAACTCTCACGGTACGGGATGGGGTTGTCTTCACGATGACAACAGATCAACCGCGATCTATGATATTTGCGATAGCTTCAATATGACTATTCTGAACCCAGGAGAAATGACACGGATTCCTCCACCACCAGCAAGACCAAGTGCGCTGGATTTATCCCTTTGCTCGACCTCGTTACGGTTAGATTGCAAGTGGAAGACAATCCCTGATCCCCACGGTAGCGATCATCTACCTTTCGTAATTTCAGTCCCCAGGGGATTGAGACCATTGGAGACAATCAATGTTTCGTATGACCTCACACGAAATATTGATTGGAAATGCTACGCAATCTTGATATCTGAGAAACTAGAAACATCACAAGAACTTCCCCCGGAGGAAGAGTACACCTTTTTGGCTGGCTTGATTCTCGATACTGCGATTCAAGCTCAGACGAAACGTGTACCTGGCGCGAAAACTAACATCCGTCCTCCCAACCCGTGGTGGGACAAAGAGTGCTCATCACTGAACGCGGAAAAATCTTTAGCATTCAAAAAGTTCAGAAAAAATTGAACATCTGAAAATTATCGGAATTACGCAGCGCTAGACAAGCAAATGAAGAACTTAGTTAAAGCAAAGAAACTAGGTTACTGGCGACGGTTTGTTGACGGGTTAACAAAAGAAACATCGATGAGCACTCTTTGGAACACTGCTCGACGAATGCGCAACCAAAACAAGTCGAACGAAAGCGAAGAATATTCTAACAGCTGGATATTCGATTTCGCAAAAAAAAGTATGCCCCGATTCTGTTCCGACACAGAAGATCTCCCGCGTCGCGACATCGAATACAAACGAAACACCGTTTTCGATGGTAGAGCTCTCACTTGCGCTCCTGTCGTGTAACAATAAAGCCCCGGGGCTAGACAGAAATTAATTCAACTTATTGAAAAATCTGCCTGACACCGCCAAAAGACGCTTGCTGAATTTGTTCAACGAGTTTCTAGAGGGTAATATTGTCCCACACGACTGGAGACAAGTGAGAGTGATCGCCATTCAAAAACCAGGGAAACCAGCCTCCGATCACAATTCGTATAGGCCGATTGCTATGCTTTCCTGTATCCGGAAGTTGTTCGAAAAAATGATTCTCTTTCGTCTAGATAATTGGGCCAAGACTAATGGTTTGCTTTCAGATACACAATTTGGCTTCCGCAAGGGCAAAGGAACGAACGATTGTCTTGCGTTGCTCTCAACAGAAATTCAAATGGCATTTGCTCATAAAGAACAAATGGCATCAGTTTTCCTAGATATCAAGGGGGCTTTCGACTCAGTTTCTATAAATATCCTGTCTGAGAAGTTGCATCAGCATGGTCTTTCGCCAGTTTTGAATAACTTTTTGTATAATCTATTGTCCGAGAAACACATGTATTTCGCGCATGGTGATTTGTCGACAATACGATTCAGTTACATGGGTCTTCCTCAGGGCTCATGCTTAAGCCCCCTTTTATACAATTTTTACGTGAACAACATTGATGAATGTATCAACACACCTTGCACACTAAGGCAACTTGCCGACGACAGCGTTGTGTCTATTATAGGACCCAAAGCTGCCGATCTCAAAGGACCATTACAACATACCCTCGACAACTTGTCAACATGGGCTCTTCAAATGGGTATCGATTTCTCTACGGAGAAAACTGAGCTGGTTGTATTTTCAAGGAAGCGAGAACCAGCACAACTACAACTTCAATTAAGGGGTGAAACCATTGCTCAGGTCTTCACATTTAAATATCTTGGGGTCTGGTTCGATTCCAAAGGCACCTGGGGATGTCATGTTAGGTATCTGAAACAAAAATGCCAACAGAGAATCAACTTTCTTCGTACAATAACTGGATCATGGTGGGGTGCCCACCCAGGAGACCTGAACAGGCTATACCAAACAACGATATTGTCTGTTATGGAATATGGATGCTTCTGCTTCCGATCCAATAGAGTTCAATAGAGGCTCTCCGGGCAATGAAGCCAGAAAAGCATCCCTCATATTTCCTGGGGAAAATACGGGAACACTTGAGAGCTTTATCTCATTGCTCTATTCCGGGCAACGTAAAGGCAGACTCATTTGCCAAGGCGGGCGCATTAGATGGTGAAATTTACGAAAGACCAACTTGCTTCAACGAATTTTTCAGTATATCTCGTCGAAGGACTCTCGAAAGTTGGCAAACATCATGGAGTAATAGGGAGCTGGGACGATGGTTACACACCATTATCCCGAAGGTATCGACGAAACCTTGGTTCAGAGGGATGAATGTGGGTCGAGATTTCATACGTGTCATGTCTCGGCTTATGTCTAATCACCACACTTTGAATGCACACCTCCGGCGTATAGGTCTCGTGGAGAGCGGTCTCTGCACTTGCGGTAAGGGTTATCACGACATTGAACATATTATCTGGGCATGTACCGAGTATTGTGGCGCCAGATCGCAGCTAATAGACTCCCTTCGGGCCCGAGGTATATAACTCGGGGTTCCAGTACGAGACGTTTTGGCCCATCGAGAGCTTCCCTATATGTCACTCTTGTACCAGCTCACAAAAAACATCAACTTACAAGTCTGATCTGTGTTCTGCTATCCTCCGATGATATTTCAATTCAACTTCGATTCTAACATCCGCTCGCAACTCCTCATCCAACATCTGTTCACCATCTTCTTCGGAACTAACAAGATCTTGTGCTGACACTAATTTTTTTTTGCTCCCCCTTCTTTCGTCTCTTCACTATCTCGACGTGAACTAATTAGATCTTTTCGCTGACCTACGTAATTCCGCTTTCTAACCCCTTTTTTCAACAACATTTATTTCTCTCTGTTTCACTCCTTCACCGCCCCGGAGGGCCGAGGCGACGATCAACATGCGGGCCACCCGCCGGGTTCTTGTTGCCCGGGGGTGTTTCCCGCGGACCCACACGAAGAATGTAACCACCATCGATGCATACCATCGTCACCAGGCACCAACGTCACCAACCGACCAGCCTCCACCGATCACTAGTTGGAAAATATGATCATGAAAGTGAAGATACTAATTTACTCTAAATTTTAAGTAGTATAAAAATGCCCTCGGCATCTTATAGCTTAACGCAGTGTGCCTTAATATATGTTATTGAATAAAAAAAATGTGTTCCTAAAACAAGAAGCATTATCTTGTGCATACCGTCTTAAGGTTACAAGGCTTTGGAACAGTAACCCATTAGATTATGCTACCAGCCACACTAGCTTGTGGTTTCAAATGGTTACCTGGGATGAGTATTTACTCGCTCCAAGTGACCTAACTCTCACATGCAGTTTTCCTTTCAAAACATTCAATGTGAGCTCTTCATGAGGAATAGTTGACTGGTTATTTGGAAACACAACTTGATGAAAGTTTGTTATACGGACGGTTCTCTGTTGAATGGTCGTGCTGGTGCTGGTGTCTACTGTCGTGAAATGAGACTAGAGCAGTCTCATTCACTTGGTAAATACTATGTTCGAAGCAGAAACCTACGTAATTCTGTGTGGAATACAATCGGCACTTCAGCAGAGAAGCTGTAAAAAACCTGTTTTAATCCACCTAGTTGTGGCCTAGAGGTCGATTTAGAAAACTTTTTACGGTTTTACGCTCTTTTCAGTGATGGTATAAAATTTTTAACACACTTTACCCTATATTTCCGGATCCGGATAAAATTCAGGAATTACGTATGGGACCACAGGAACTTTCATTTGAACCTAAGTTTGTGAAAATCGGTCGCGCCATCTATGAGAAAAGTTAGAACACATATTTTCATTTTTTTGCACATTTTACCCCATAAAGTTAGTGCAAAAAACGTTACATACACACATACGCACATACACACACACACACACACACACACACACACACACACACACACAAACACACACATACACACACAGCCATTTTGCGTACTCGACGAACTGAGTCGAATGGTATATGACACTCGGCCCTCCGGGCCTCGGTTCAAACGTCGGTTTTCACAGTGATTGCATAACCAAAAAAGGCGAAAAAAAAAATTTTTCTTCGATTCTTAAAAGAATAACCGAAATCGGTTTGTTTGACCGTCTACTGATAAAAACCATCAAATTGGAAAAGATTTGAGGTCGATTTAGAAATTTTTTTAAGGTTTTTCCCCATTTTCAGAGATGGTGTACAATTTTAAACACACTTTACCCTATATTTCCGGATCCGGAAGTCGGATCCGCATGAAATTCAGGAATAACGCATCGGACCACAGTACCTTTCATTTGAATCTAAGTTTGTGAAAATCAGTCACGCCATCTATGAGAAAAGTTAAAACACATATTTTCTTTTTTTTTGCACATTTTACCCCATAACTCTCGAACCGGAAGTCGGATCCAAATAATATTCAGGAATTTTGTATGGGACCTCAAGACCTTTCATTTGAATCTAAGTTTGTGAAAATCGATTCAGCCATCTCTGAGAAAAGTTAGTGCACTTATTTTCACAATTTTTTGCACATTTTACCCCATAATTCCGGAACCGGAAGTCGGATCCAAATAATATTCAGGAATTTTGTATGGGACCATAAGACCTTTCATTTGAATCTAAGTTTGTGAAAATCGGTTCAGCCATCTCCGAGAAAAGTTAGTGCAAAAAAACGTTACATACACACATACGCACATACACACACACATACACACACACACACACACACACACACATACACACACACA
Organism: Malaya genurostris; assembly: GCF_030247185.1. Classification (NCBI taxonomy): domain Eukaryota; kingdom Metazoa; phylum Arthropoda; class Insecta; order Diptera; family Culicidae; genus Malaya; species Malaya genurostris. The sequence goes on along the minus strand of NC_080572.1, from coordinate 138,439,567 downwards.
GACATTTTGCGTACTCGACGAACTGAGTCGAATGGTATATGACACTCGGCCCTCCGGGCCTCGGTTCAAAAGTCGGTTTTCACAGTGATTGCATAACCTTTCTATATGAGAAAGGCAAAACGAATTTATTTTTGTTCCGTCAGTCAGGCAGCCTTAAAAAACCTCAGTTCGAATGATTCACGGTCGAATCTAGTGATGTCGAACTCAAATTGAAGACCTGAGCATCTCAAATGCTGTTTACTTCTTATGGGTACACGGCCATTCTGGTATTACTGGAAATGAATGGGCTGATGAGTTGGCTAGAGCTAGTGCTACGAATGATTTCGTTGGTCCGCAACCAGCTTTATCACTTTCAATTAGTTGGATAAAACACAATGTTCGTTCTTGGGCTGATTCCAAACATGCCGGCAAAAGGATATTCTCTCGTTTCTCACCCAATGTGATAAGGAGCTATAGTCAGATGGGTTCATCGTTCTTCCTGGAGTGAATGAATCCTTTCTGTATTCACCTTAAATAGGGTTTAGAAGATTGTTTGGCATCCTTTATGGGGTACCGAATTTACTTCTGTTCGTAAATACTGCTAATCGTTCTGCATTCTTCCGGGAGTGTAGAATGGTGTCGCTTTTGTAAAATCTCCAAGTGCTTTCGGGGGCTGGAGATTTTATTAACTGTGCATCGTTCATCAGAAAGAACGCACATAGTAACAAACCTAAATAGGTTTTACACCAGACTGTTCGAGACCTCGTAGAGGTTCAGAATTTACTTCTGCTTCCACTAAATGTGATCCCCAGCAGATTGTTCAGCATTCCTTAGGGGTGCAGAATTTATTTCTGCTTTTTTGTGTTTTTATGTCGTCAATTTTTCCCATTCTCCTAGTCCAAACCTTATCATTTCCTTTCAATCCTTCCTTCCTTGATGGCAAGGCACAAATCTATAAATATCAAGGGGAAGTGTCATTTGTGCCAATTTGTTCTTATACCTGAACAGGTAGACAACTACTTCTTAATTCTTCTAATGTAAATAATCGAAACACAGGAACGCCTTTCAGAACATCTTCTAACGGAAACAATTTATATATAGGTAGATCGGCCAAATCATCTTCTTCTAATGGCAGTTACACTAGTGCAACAGGTAGACATCTACCTACCAATATTCCTTCAGTGCCATTCGCTTTTTTAAACGAAGTCTATTTAGGCGATATAACGGAAAATAAAATGATCTACTTACAAGATCAACTTTTTCAAATGATTATCCGAATGAATTCGACTTCATCACTTTTTGAAGCATTTCAAATCGGATGGCAATTTGCAAAATAATATTATTTGAATATTTTAAATTGGAATGCTCGACCTTTAAAATCGAGTGAAGATAAATTTTATAATTTTCTCAAAGTTCACAAAATTCATATTGCCATTGTAACAGAAACATTTCTCTAACCAAATGTCAAATTGAAAAGCAATTCACATTATGTGGTTCATCGATTTGACAGGTGTACTGGAATGGGTGATGGGCTTGTCAGTTTTGTCCAACGGCAAATTAAACATCGAAAGTTATTGAAAGCTTGTAAACTGCTATTGCTTATAAACAAGGTGAAACATCTCTAGGATGAAGGAATTGTGAAAAATTGTTCTATTTTATACATTACTGTGATATCAAACTCTAAGCAAAGTTCTGGCATTACATTCCTTTTGTGGAATTTGGCCTTTCTGTTTCAACAGACTTCGCAGCCGATACTAAGTGTACAGAATCATTGCATGGCTAGTACTATGGATCCTACTGACACTAAGAATCCTTCCAGGTCGGGGCTCGAACATACGACAACTGGCTAGTAAGACCGGCGTCCTATGCATAGAACCGCCAACCCGGGACCGCCAAACTCTAAAGCAACCTTTGAATATATTTTAATATATCAGGTGTACAGCTTTGCTTCCGCCGTTTTCCGATAGGTGGCTGTACCGGCTGAAGCTGGTTAAAATACATAGATGATAATGCCTTTAAAGTGAGTGTGTACAGTGCCTAACGAATTGTCATCGCCGTTTCAGTGACAGTTGTTCTTGTTTTCGTATTACACGGAAAAGCCACCGATCGCAAAACAACTTAAATATTAGTTTTTTTTCTGATTTTGATTGGTTAAAATTTGGTACAACTAATCGATTGTTGTTTTAAATAATTTGTCATTTTTTATTTATCGTGCTGTCAGCTTAGCAACAAAGACACGCACCACAAACAAGGAATGAAACGTTTCAGTTGAGCAATGCCAAACACCCTGAGCGAACAATGAAACGTTTCAACGAGGTGTCACTCGTGTCTCAGTTGTTTCAACCAATTATTCAATTATTTGAACTTAAGACGCCAATTGCAATAAACATTTTTCACTGATAGCCTCTTCGGGAGGCAGCTAATCGTTCACTGCTTGAGCAACGAAATTTTACTCAATTAACTGCTTATATCTTTATCATTGAACTCACAAAGGATATAGAAATGAACCAAAAGATTACAATGCTCAAAAGGGGACTCTCCAGAAAAATGGTCACAGGGAGTTAGGATTTTTTTCCTTCAGTTGCAGAATGGCAGCTACAGATACACTTTCAAGAAAATACAAACAGTACCACTTCACTTTAGCAGCAAATTTATAAGCGTTAAGCGGTTTTAGTAACATTGGCATGAGCTGTCCTAGAATACATTACTCTCAGATGAAATTAAAACATTTATACTGTAAGAATATCTATTTAACAAATGGAAAACTTGTTTTACAATTAACTGTTATATTCTTCTGCATACTTTCACTTGCACAAAACGACCACTACGTAACTAACATAAATGACGTTCATTTACCATTGAAAATTTTCAATATGAAACGCTTCTGGTGAAATGAAGAGGTTTTTTGTTCTGCGTTGTGCTGTCTTCATTCTCCGCCAAGTGACAGCATTTGAATACAACAATTTCGGTTACCTTAATGGTTATGACAAAATCAACAGATATGTTAGTTGAATCAACAACATTTTAGTTGAAGCAACCAGAGCGTGAAACAACAATTGCAATATTGTAATTTTGTGATCTGCGGGTTCTCCGTGTATTCACGCTCGAAAATGTCTGTTTATGTGCAAAATTCTCGCCATTTGCGGGAAGTTTTACTTCTTTGTTACAATTCGAAAAAAAATGTAACTGAAGCGCATCGAATGCTTTCAGAAACTTACGGTGATGCTGCTCGAGTAAAAGAACGTGTCGGGAGTGGTTTCAACGTTTTAAAAATGGTGATTTCGATGTCGAAGACAAACGTGGTGGTGGAAGAAAAAAACCTTCAAAGATGAATAACAATTTACTACGAGCTCTTAAAACCGGGTGAAACCATCACAGGAGATCGCTACCGAACGCAAATGATGCGCTGCCACAGTATCAAGAACGACAAGACAAAGTCATCCTCCAACACGACAATGACCCACTCGCCGTATTCCCCAGATGTCGCTCCTTCTGACTTCCACCTATTCCGTTCGATGGCACACGGCCTGACAGATCAACATTTTCAATCCTTCGAAGAATTGGAAAAATGGATTGCTTCATACTTATACGTCTCCATTCAACTCGGTTTGTGGCTGTTCCCCGCCAGCCTCGGTAGCTGCGAAGGGTCCGCAGGTCGTCTTCAATTTGATCGATCCATCTTGCCCGCTACGCGCCTCTTCTTCTTATACCGGTCGGATCATTATAGAGAATCATTTTAACCGGGTTGTTCTCCGACATTCTAACAACATGCCCGGCCCACCATAACCTTGGTCATTTGTACGAGGGTTGGTACTCCCAGCAACTGGTGCAGTTCATGGTTCATTCGCCTTCTCCACGTACCGTCTTCCATCAGCACTCCGCCGAAGATGGTTCACAACACCTTTCGTTCAAAAACACCTAGTACGCGTTGATCCTCCGCAAGCATTGTCCAGGACTCGTGCCCGTAGAGGATAACCGGTGTAATCAGCGTTTTGTAGATAGTTAACTTCGTACGACGGCGAATTTTGCTCGATCGAAGCGTCCTGCGCAGTCCAAAGTAAGCACGATTTCCTGACAATATGCGTCTCTGAATTTCTCTGCTGGTGTCATTATCGGCAGTCACTAGTGAGCCCAAGTACACGAACCCGTCGAACATTTCGATTTCATCACCACCAATCAGAACTCGTAATGGGTGGCTGCCATTATCTTCTCTCGAGCCCCTGCCTTTCATGTACTTTGTCTTTGACACATTGATGTCTAGTCCGATCCGCTTGGCCTCAGATTTTAGTCCGATGTACGTATCTTCCATCTTCTCAAAGCTGCGTGCTATAATGTCAATATTATCAGCGAAACCAAGTAGCTGGACGGACTTTCTGAAAATCGTGCCACTCGTGTCTATCCTCGCTCTTCTTATCACACCCTCCAAAGCAATGTCGAATAGCAGACACGAAAGGCCATCACCTTGCCGTAGCCTTCTGCGAGTTTCGAAGGGACTCGAGTTTATCCTCGATACTCGAACAACGCACATCACTCGATCCATCGTAGCCTTGACCAATCGTATCCGTTTGTCCGGGAATCCGTAGTCGTGCATGATTTTCCATATCTGTTCTCGATCGATTGTGTCGTAGGCTGATTTGAAATCGATGAATAAGTGATGTGTGGGCACATTGTATTCTCGGCACTTTTGCAACACCTGGCGGATGTCGAACACTTGGTCCGTGGTGGCGCATTCGCCCATAAATCCTGCCTGATATTGTCCCACGAATTCGTTTGCAATCGGTGAAAGTCGACGGCATAAGATTTGGGAGAGTACCTTGTAGGCGGCGTTCAGCAGAGTTATCGCGCGGTAATTGCAGCAATCCAGCTTATCGCCCTTTTTGTAGATAAGAAACACGATTCCTTCCATCCTTTCCTCCGGTAAAATCTCGTCCTCCCAAATCTTGGTAACGACCCAGTGCAGTGCTTTCACTAGTGCATTACCACCGTGTTTTAGTAGCTCGCTTGGTAGTTGGTCAACGCAAGCGGCCTTTTTTTTCAACCGGTTTACCACCTCCTCCACTTCTTGGAGGTCTGGGACCGGCAGTCTATCGTCCTCCGCACACGTTCCCAAGATCTTTATCGCGCCGCCACTTTCGTGTTCCGCCACATCGCCATTGAGGTGCTCGTCGAAATACTGCCGCCACATCTTGTTAACCTTACAGTCGTTCGTGAGAAGATCCCCGTTGGTATCCTTGCACATATCGGCCTGTGGCATATGTCCTCTGCGCGAACGGTTCACCTTCTCGTAGAACTTTCTTGTGTCATTAGCACGGAACAGCTGCTCCATCGTTTCGCGATCCCGGTCTTCCTCTTGGCGCTTTTGTCGTGAATACGACTTACTTTAATATGGGGAGCCTTTTTAAAATTTACCCTCTGAGAGAGTGATAAGTTTTTGATTGTGAATATCTCTTGTTGTATCTAACGAATCAACATAATTTTTGCTACACGCCAACGGAAATACGATCACAATTTTATGATAAAATAATCAGTTGTGTGACAAAATCTTAAATAATTCCAAAAGAACTTTTCTGAAATGTTTGGTATAAACGAGTATCAAAGGGGATAATCCATAAGGCGCGTTTGCCTTGCTCGTATTTTCAAAGTTCATAGCTCAGTGATCTATGAAAGGATTAATATAATCTAACTACCAATAGAATCGAAATTTTTCAACTTAGTCGTGTATAGCAAAATCATTGAAATATTTCAATAGTACACTATTGAAAAACATGTCTCATTTGACCCATGTCAACACCAGCCAATCATAACGCGTTCTGAGGAAGAGAACAAAATATCTGCTGCTGTACAACAAATCGTCCGAGAAAAATGTTCCGAAAAGTGTTGAGTATCGTAGTGAGTTTCTCAATTTGGTCCTTCTGAATGCTAGAAACGAATATCACAGCATATTGATAGTTTCTTTCAATAAATTATGCAAATCCGAAATGAAATAATCGACATTAAAATTCTGTATGCGGCTAATTTTATAGCCGTTAGGACCGCTCATTAGTGAAAAATTTACAAACGAAATCACGTAAAAAGAAAGCTCCTAACAAAAATTGGATCAGCTTGGATTCTATAGCCATCGCCAGCAGATGTATTTTATGTCGTTTGCAAAGCTAGTTTCGCTTCCGACAAGAGCGATTACGTCACAGCTGCCAATCATTTGCATTGATGACAAAACAACGATGGAGAGCATTATACAAAATCAGCCGTTCTAATGGCTCAAAAGTTTTCTAAAGAACTATTAGGATTTGTTGTTTGCAAATCGAAGGTAAATATCCTCAGTTTAGTGCATATCTAAAACAGTTTGGTTAGATTTTTGCACTTTTCGCTGTGTGAAATTCACAGTAATCGAGATCAAGTGAAGCCTTCTTTGTTTTTGCGAAAAATGTTCCAGAGTTTAATGTCTTAGAGAATTACGCAATTTGATCCTTCTGAATGCTAGAAACGAATCCCTATAATATATTGATAGTTTCGTTCAATAAATTAGGCCTATTGTATCATTGATCAACCCAGCGAATTAATGTCTTCTTTATTGAAAGATTAAAATCGATTGTAAACGCTACACCTACACCAACCATATCAGTATCGCACCCACGTACAACAGCTCAGCTTGGAGTTAGATGACGGAAGTCAGCGGCATCCATCGGAATTCGAATTCAACTCATCACTCTCCACCACAATCGCTTTCATAAAAGGTTCTTTTCAGAGCCACCATTATTTTATACTATACTGGTTATTTCATAATATTTGTGTTAAATGTTAAATGTAATTAATCTGTATTTCATACAATTGATCAACTAATTGATATTCGGAAGTGTTAAGGAACATGTCAGTTGTTTTCGTATTCAAGACATCCAGTTATGTCTCTGACATTACCCACCCGCCTTTTTTCTACGGGACACCGAGTTTAGTCTGGTCCGCGCCTGTCTGTATCGCTCCTCGTTTGCTCTCGTCCGGAGTTGCAGCTTGCTCGCCCAAGCTGCATTCTTCTCGGCCACTAACTGTTCACATTCGTCGTCGAACCAGTCGTTCCTTACGTTCGGAGCCGCCGTACCTAGCGTTGCTGATGCAGTGCTACCTATGGCAGAACGGATGTCTCTCCAGCCATCTTCAAGAGTAGCTGCACCAAGTTGCACCTCGGTTGGTAGTGCCACTGCCAACTGCTGCGCGTAATCTTGGGTTACTCCAGCATCCCGGAGCCGCGCGATGTTAAGCCGCGACGTTCGGTTTCGGCGTTGGGTAGCCACCGTCGAAAGTTTTGAGCGCATGCATACAGCAACCAAGTAGCGGTCCGAATCTATATTCGCACTGCGGTAGGTGAGAACATTGTTGATGTCCGAGAAAAATTTTCCGTCGATCAAAACCTGGTCGATTTGGTTTTCGGTCTGTTGGTCAGGTGATCTCCAGGTAGCTTTGTGGATATCCTTGCGGGGAAAGAAGGTGCTTCTGACTACCATTCCTCGGGAGGCCGCAAAGTTGGCCGTTGTTATTCGATGCGGCATGCAGGCTGTTCGGCCCGATTACCGGTCGGTACATTGCCTCTCTTCCTACCTGGGCATTCATGTCACCGATTACAATTGTTACGTCTCTGCGTGGGCAGCCTGGACTTGTTCCAGCTGCACGTAGAACGCTTCCTTCTCGTCATCGGATCTCCCTTCATGTGGGCAGTGCACGTTGATGATGCTGTAATTGAAAAAACGGCCTTTAATTCTCAACTTACCCATCCTAGAGTTGATCGGCTGCCACCCAATCACTCATTGACGCATTTTGCCCAGCACTATAAAGCCAGTTCCCAGCTCGTTCGTTGTGCCACAGCTTTGGTAGAAGGTAGCCGCTTGATGTCCGCTTTTCCACACCTTCTTTCCCATCCAACAAAGCTCCTGCAGCGCTACGAAGTCGAAGCTGCGAGGATTTAGTTCGTCGTATATTATCCAGTCACAGCCTGCGAAACCTAGCGACTTGCAGTTCCTAGTTTCCAATCGTAGTCCTTATTTCGTCGCGTGGGTCTATGCCGATTGTTCCGGGTCGTATTCTCTCCTGTATTATTCGTAATAGATGTTTTACGGGCGGCTTATTAGGCCTAGGGTTGTGGGGTTGCAACCTTGGATTTAGCTGAACGGGATGCAGCATTTCATACTCAGCAGCTGGTTACCAGAACAGACGCTGTTTGAAGCCGCTCCTAACATAGAGTGCAGACGCTATCCTCTAAAGAGGACCCCCTTCCATGTCAGCATACGACCAAGGTCCCACCGGGGTTGGTTACCCGATCTTTCCTATGGTTGCTCGTACTCCAGCCGGCACCGCGGGAAGGTAGGGATATTAGTTACTAGACAAGAGGCTAAGAGCCACACTGGGGCCTGAATTACGCATTGTCCAGCCGTTTACCAACCACTTTGCCTCATGGATATCGTCAAAACAGGACTCATTTTTTCGAGCCGGGATCCGAAAATTTCCGGAAAGATGGGAGAAAGTTGTCGCTAGCGATGGACAATACTTTGAATAATACATCTGTAACCTTTTTTTCGCAATAAAGCTTTAAATTTTGGAAAAGAAACGGCGGAAGCAAAGTTGTACACCTAATAAGTATGCTCTACGTACCTCGAGTCTAATATTATCTCAATTACACTTGCATGCTGCATTCCACTATTAATTACTGACGATAGTTTTTGTATTGTAGGGGTAACACGTAAGCAAAATATGCCGAAACCATTGACCACTAGCAATGAACCATCATGGTCCGAGGAAAGGACTGTGTCTCCTGCACTGAAAACACTCGGACGACAAAAGCGTATTATTGAACCGAGTCTGACACCAGCAAGTACACCAACATCGAACAATGGCACTTCTCATGACGATGGACTTGATGCAGGGCTAAAAATGTTTCATGAAAGCCAAGTTAAACAGTTCGAATTAAAATACAATTATGCCTCACCAGAAACACCCCTATCAAAAATGGACTTAAGGATTCCTTCACCAAATGAAAGTAGTGACGATTTACTTTACCTCAAAAGTATATCGCAGCTAGAAATACCCACACCAGAACGTTTATTACCTATAGGTCATCTTGGTAAAGAAAGTATCTCAGCACTAGCCGATAAAGTACGAGAGGTTCTAACGATTCCTGATATTAACCATTTGAAACATAATAGTTTCTATAAGTCGGATGTAGGTAATATATCACATCATGATACCATACTGATAACTTAAATCTTACAGAGTAACGATATCAATAGGGAGGATTTAAATAAAAATACTTTAGCAACATCTCCAAGAAGACTAATAAAACAAGTAGCGTTAGAATCACCATCACAAATCGATCATATTCATCATACAGAAATACGGAGTTTGTCGGCTGATGTGAAAATGGATGATATACGAAAATATGACTTTACAAAAATATCCAAGCAACGTTTCTTGAAAGTAGGTCCATTTGCAATTGGATCAATCAGCTCTGATGAAAAAGTACGATATGCGGGATTGTGGGCTCCTTACAGTAAGGAAGAATCAGATGGAGAAGATACCCAATTTGGAAGCAACGTTAGCTCAGAAAAACCGGTAAGGTTGTCATTGAATATAGTAAAATTTAGGATATAGAAATACTGTTCTACTTTTAATTCAAATAGAACGCATCAAGAATTGGAGACGACTTTATATGCGAGAGATGTGCAGAATGCGGTGCGGTTAAGGAGGAATACGCAGATGAAGAAATGGGTTTAATGTTGATTATTGTGGGTACATTCATCCATCGCGAGCCTGCTTTAGCTGCGCCATTTTTGCCTGAAATACTAAGAACTGTATCCAGGTTTGTCATTTTTGATTTCATATTTGAAGTACGCATGATAAACTCGTCTGTTATTTTTAGAGTTGCTCTATATTCTACGTTTCCATGGCAATGTGAAAGTTCCACTCACTTACCAGGTGGGTCACAATCAGTAGCCCATCAATTTATTCGTTGCGTATTACACCAGCTGACTCCAAACGGTGTATTTTATCAAATATTCCTTACGCAAGCAAATGGTACTTATTTATTTACAACTTCAGTTGGGTTTATGTTTTGTATACATAATTTTTGGTCTATTTTATAGAAACTGCGAGAAAAAAATTCTTTAAAAGTATTACTGCAAGCTTATCGGATTTTACTGAATTAAATCCAACAAGTCCAATTCAGTTGCTAGTGGAAACTTTGAATTCTAAAAAATCACTTCCCGTAGATATACTCCCAATTATTCTACGCAATTTATCGGAGTATTTGCAATGTGTATCTATCGATGCAATAGGTGGTACTATATGGTCGACCGTAGTTCAAGGAATTGATTGTCTTTTCAGACGAATTGTTTTTATTCTACCAAGCTTAGACGACGCAGGGAACTTATTGAATATAATGACATCAATACTCAAAGTGCCGCTGCTCTCAAAGGTAAGTTCTCTAGTACATTTTGATGGAACCACTGACGGTTTTATATTTTCAGAATGTGCTGGAACCATTCTCCAAAATACTAAGTTTTGGAATACAGAATCTCAAGCTAACTAATAAAGTGCTAGTAGATCTATGCTATTTGAATAGTCGAGCATTTTCCAAAGAACGAGATAAGCTGCAACTATGCAGACAAGTTGTTTTCGAATTGGTACAAGCCCTTAAGTTCAAGACAAACATCCCGGATAATAATATATTACTACTGGTCGGCATTTTATTACAAGATGCTGGAGGCGCTATGCCACCTGGCATTATTGAAGACTATTTCATACCAACATCGCAATTCTCCTGCAATATAGCTGAATGCATGCGTCAAACGTATATAAATGATATCATGGAATTTTTGGCAGATTTTCATACACTCAGTAAAGTAAAAGTAAGTAAATAATGTAAATCTATTTCGTGTTTGTATTAAAAAGCTAGTAATAAATGAATGTAACAATAGTGATAATAATAATAATAATAATAATAATAATAATAAATATTATTATTATTATTATTATTATTATTAATATTATTATTATTATTATTATTATCATTTTTATATTTTCTTCAGCACTGCGACGACAGTAGAGCATTTACTGTTATATATTGTATCATAGCATTATATTTTAGATATTATCGCCTTATATTATATTATATTATGTTATGTTATATTATGTTGTATGTAGTGTGCTTATAACCAGCGTAACGGCTTCTCATCCGTAACGTTGGCAACAATTCAAAACATTTCATCTGAAATATTTGCAGTGTCGATAGCTTTATATTGTAATTAACAGGTCGTTTGGTACTGGAAGCTGTTATTTCAAACGAACAGCTTTCGTTATTCTGGTTATAGGCAGTCTAGTTGTATGGTATTACACTGCATTGCATGATATCATATCATATTGTATTATATTATATTTTGTTATATTATTTTATATTATATTATTTTATATTATATTATATTATATTATATTTTATTATATTATATATTATTATATTATATTATATTACGTTATTTTGTTTTTGCCTCTCTCATATAAAAGGTTATGCAATCACTGTGAAAACCGACTTTTGAACCGAGGCCCGCAGGGCCGAGTGTCATATACCATTCGACTCAGTTCGCAAAATATCTGTATGTGTATGTATGTGTGTATGTGAAATGAAATTTAAATGAAAGGTCTTGTAACCCTACAAAAAGTTCCTGAATTTTATTCAAAAGTGTCTTTCGGTTCCGGAATTACAGGGTGATATGTGCCAAAAAAATGACAATAAGTGCTCTAAATTTTCTCAGAGACGGCTGAACCGATTCTTACAAGCTTAGATTCAGTGAAAGGTACAATTGTTCAATGCAAATTTCCTGAATTTTATTTGGATCCGACTTACGGTTCCGAAGTAACAGTGTGAAAGTGAAAGAAATTTATTTCATATTACTTTCTCACTTTTCTCGGAGATAGTGTGACCGATTTCAACAAACTTAGATTCAAATAAATGGTTTCATATAAAACATCCAAATTTCATTCTGATCCTACTTCCGTTTTCGGAATTATAGAGTGAAATTTGTTAAAAATTGGATACCGTCACTTGAGTCGGCGAAACAAAACACGTAAAAAAATCTTAACTCGCCTCGAAACTATTCCAATCGATAGTCAAGGCCAATAGACAACCAAACAATCCGATTCTGGCTATGCTGCTCCTCGGCTTCTCATTTCGGAAGCACTGGAAATAAAACGTAAAATATTTTCTAAGCTTGCCTCAAATCTATTCGATTTGGTAGTCATTGTCAGTAGACCGTCAAACATTAATTTGGTTTTCCTTGTTCGTGAGTTTTTGATTAAAGACCGAAGATTGCTGCCATAGATTCAAAAATGGATCCCACTCACTTTTCTCAAACCAACTTCGATTATATCGGTTCCCAGATTCCGATTTCGTAAGTGCCTCTTTTCATTTCCTCAGAGAATGCATAACCAACCTGAGTACTGTTTCACTCTGTAGGTTAAACTAGTTTATGGACAAACCGTTTTGGGTTTTAAGAATCAAAAAACAATATTTTGAAGATTACCACACATTTATATATGAGAATGTGTGAGATATGAGAAAGCCATCATTGCACCATTGGGTGGATTAAAACAGGTTTTTTTATAAATACGTTTATTTCATAAGGCATTATACATAAGGTTTTCTTCGCCACAATACATAGTTCTTTAAATCTCTTATATTTCGAACATAACATTAGTATGTCGGTATTCATTAGTTAATCGAACCACTGTTTTTATCAAGCGATTTGCTATGATAAATTATATTTGAAAACCATTGATTTTGTACATGATCTTATAGCTATATCAGGATTGTTTTTATAAGTTGATCACTTTTATTTAATGTAAGATTGCTAAGTATTGGTTGAAGTCATGGAAGAGGAAGTAGTCTAACATAAAATAAAAATTATATTGGGGCTCCAATGGACTTAATGAAATAATAAAGAGGTTTCGTATATGGAAGAATGTCGCGAACTGGGACATTGGATAGTCTACCTTCGGTACGCAAGGAATTTATTAGTTGAGATCTGACATCACGATACTCCACGCATGTCCAAACGACATGATCAATTTCGCGGTAACCTTCGCCACAAGCAGAATGATTAGTCTCGGAAAGTCCAATTCGAAGGAGATGGGCGTCCAACGTGTAGTGATTGGACATGAGTCTGGATATCAAACAAATTATATCCCTACTCACATCTAGCTCATTGAACCATACCTTTGTCGATATTTTAGGAATAATTGAGTGCATCAACCGGTCCAGATCATCTCTGTTCAAAAAAGCTTGTCCGCTGGCAAGTGTTCTTTAACGAGGCGCGCTATAGAATTCGTTGAAAGCAATCGGTCGCTCATAAATTTCACCCTCTGTTCAGCTAAAATATCGGCTCTTTAATTGCATGGAATGGAGCGATGAGCCGGGTCCCAAACTATTGTGATTTGATAATTATTATTCAATATGTCGTTCAGGTACTGGTTTATTTTGCCCAAGAAAAACGGTTAATTCCTGCCAACCATATTTGAGAGAACAGCATCAATTGCACTCAGAGTATCTGTGAAAAGGAAATAATGGTTTGGAGATAACATGACGATTACTCTCAAGCTACAATGAACTGCTGCTAACTCTGCTATAAAGACAGATGCATGTTCTTAAAGCCTAAATGAGATCGAAACATTATTGTTGAACATACCAACCCCAGCAATCTCTTCAATTCGTGATCCGTCCGTGTGAAACATTTTTTTAGAGTCAATATATCTGAACTTACTTGAAAATATTTTTGGGATTTCCATCGAGTATAGGTGATCCGAGATTCCACACACATCGCGCTGTATGGATGTGTCGCAAAATAACATTAAGTCAGGCACGAAAAGAAATCCATTACTGCTGTCATGATTTGAAATTCATGAAACCAATCATTTTAATTTCTCATGAAACCATGAGCAATAACTGTTCTCCCATGAAAATTATTCATGGTTCAGAAATGCGTTACTTGAGGAATGTATTTCTTCCAAACCTCGTAACTCAAATTTCCAACCGGGATATCACTTTGAACCCTTCGCCTCAAGTGATGTGATGTGATGGATTGCTTAATAGAATAATGATAAGGCAAAAAGCAGACAATGAAAAGCAACAACTACTGAATATTTTTACTTGATGCTGAAGCATATTCATTTAAAAATTTTGTTGTTTTACCCACCGGTTATGCTTTTCATTTGATAAACAACAATTTTACATTTTGTTAGAATGTATTCTTACGTATTTAATGTCACCGTTATTGTTAGATTAATATTCCGAGAGCTAGCGTTAACCGAAAAATAAATTCGATTGTGAATTTTAAACACCATCTAACGAAAATCCGAAAAAAAAAGTTTCAACTACCTTGATTAATTCGTTTCATAGATATAACAACACAAGCTGTATTGATTCACCTAAATATTTTGAATAAGACGATTTTGCAAACGATATTTTGAAAACATAAGAGGAAAAATCAATCCGCGCAATCAATAAGAAGTATGATTCACACGTGTTTTTTCATGCAGTTCGTTTAAGTGAAACACTGAAACACAAAATCAAAACTGAAGCAATGAACGCAAGTAAACACGTTATTTTAGGCGTCGTTTTTCAGAAACCTAATATATTTATTTATAATGTTTCTGATTTAAAAAAATTCGTCGTGCTTTCTACTGTTTTGATATTCAAATTTACATCATTTGAGACATTAATTGAAATAGCATAAAAATACGTTCATCACACCATTCCATTTAATTCATATTTGAAATCTTTATATATAAAAACATAACGCCTGAATTTATGTTGCAAAAATTACCATTGCAGCAGAAACACGTCTGAAGTTATTCTCATCAACGTCAAGTGCGTTACGTTTGAATTTCAGTGAAATCAGTCCAAATGGATCATGATCTGAGAAGTTTTAATCATGGTGTATTATCATAGTATGAAAATACACTATTTTCCCCAAATCATGACTCGTTTTGCTCATTTCTAGAATCGGAATTTTGCCCGTGTGAAGGGGTGATTTTCTGTTACATATGGTTAAAGTATACTGTCATGAACCTTGCTTGGAATTGAAGCTCGACAAGCTTTCCGAAGTTAATTTTACCCAGGGGATTCAGTACCTTACATCTTATTAGCAGTCGTGATGAAAGCTCTCAAAAAGATCTTTCAATGGAAGAACTCCCGCTAGAACTTCAAGACTCATTGTATGTGTCGAATGCATGCAGCTTAAGGCAATTCGCAAACAACGGTACAAAATTCGCTCAAATTTGGCAATATGAGAGTTACAGCGGAACGAAAGCAATCGCATCCATATTCCATAACTGAAAGTTTGAAATTATAGATGAACGATGTAGATTGAAGGTAAGCTTAGCATCCAACAAAACACCAACATCATTAACATGATCAACTCTCTGGAGCCTTTGTCCATCAATTTCATAGTCGAATTCAATTGGATTCAGTATTCGGTGGAACGTTATGACCTGGCATTTTTCAAATAAGCCTGTTTCTATGACATCAGGCGACAAATGTATCAAGAAGATTTTGAAACCGGATGCAGCGGTCGATAGAACGAACATTCAAATCATCGGCATATACTAACCTGCAACCAACACCGAGCAGCGAAACAGCATCATTGAAGAACAGCAAAAACAAAAGTGAACCCATATTACTGGAACTCCAGATAGATTAAAAAACGGAGATGATACACAGGAGTATAGCTTTATTCGCAAAACTCTACCACATAAGTAAGAGTTAAGCCATTCAATAAACTTTTGAGTTGCACCCTGCCGCGAGATCTTGTATAAAAATATTCGGTGGTCAATTCGGTCGAAAGCAGCTTTCAGGTCAGTGTATACTGCATCAACTTGTACTCGCTCCTCCAAACTCGAGATACAAGTCGAAGTGAAATTTAAGAGATTCGCGCCGACCAAACGACCTGGCATAAATCCATGCTGATCAGAGGAGATGTAATTTTTTTGTACGAAAAAGTACTTCGGTGCTCACAATTGTTTCAAATAGCTTAGATACAGCAAATAAATTCGTTATGCCTCTGTAATTCCTTACGTCAATACGATCATCACTTTTGTATACAAGAAACATGAAAGACTGCTTCCAAGTCACCGGAAAAATAAATCGCTCAAATGATTTGTTAAATATAGTGCACAAAGGATCAGCTAAAACAGAAGCACAATGACTATACACCACAGAAGGAATAACATCTAGTCCGGGCGAAAACGATCGTTCTAACTTTTTCGCTGTGGCAACAATCATAACGGGAGTAATAAAAAATTTGTCAAAGTGCGCTATATTCACATCCATCGCGGCGGTCTCCGTTTCGATACTGGAGGCAGTATTTTCAGCAAACACAAAAGCAAAGTATTTTCAGCAAACACGGAAGCAACAGATCATATGAGTCCAAGGCTAACATGGATTAAACACCATCGAGACAAACTTTTGAATTAATCGATGAGCACTTTCGTTTCAAGTTAACAAAAGTCCAGAAATATTTAGGATTCCGACGAAGATCAGTTTGAATCCGGATAACGTAGGCTTTGTACAACCCCACGTTTAATTTACGATACTTTTCACTAGAACTTTTAAACATTCGCTTTGTTTCAGAGCTATGCCTGCGACGATGTCTGCGCTGTCAACTATTGCGGATCCGTTTCAATTTTCGAAGTCGTACAGTGGTCCAAGGAGAGTTCATTGGCCGTTTAACGAAAGGCAAGTTTGAACTCAGCCATTGAATTAATGTGTTACAGAAAAAGAATGCCATTTCATTTAAAAAAAAGCGGAAAACATTAAATGAGTTTGGGCCTGATCAACCCGTCTCTTCAGTTGAAATCTCCGAACCTACGAGCAAGATGAAAAACACATCACACAAGTACTCTCTTCGTGAAGCATTCGCAAGCGCCAAAAGAGCTTGTGTGGGTAAGTTGTTCCGGTTTTACAAAATTTCTTGTCAGAATACTACATCCATATCATTCCGAGGAAATCATCAACAACCAATTAACAGTTCCACTGCAACTATCGGGCTGATCGGACGCAAGTTCGTGTTTCTCCAGTGGTGCAGTGAATTGTTTTGTTCCGCTTTCAAGGTCATTCCGTATTCTATTGTCGGCATCAGTGCGGTCGAGTGATAGTTTGAATTAATCCGTCCTCAAGGTCGATTGTGAGCTGTGTAAAGAAGCACTGTGTGGTACCGTTAGCCAGCGCCCGCTGGACGCTGCTGCTATATTGTTTACAAATACATTGGACAGTGTATAGTGAAAAAACGTGTAATGTTCCATTGTACAGTGCAGAAAGAGACTGCTAAAAAGTGCTTTGACTTCTAGGAGGTTTTTTGCACTTTATTGATCAGGAATATTCACCGATTGCCTAGTACCGGGCCTTGTCGGTCGTTCACCCTTTGAGAGCTAAAGCTAAGTATTTGTTTCTTTTTTCTTTTTTCCCTGTTGTTCAATACCACTACATTTATCCTCCAATATTTACCCGTACGGACACATTTCCGTGCCATGACAAAAGGCACAGAGTTGCCTGACCTCTCTCCAGATGACAAAATGGAATCATCTGATAGCCAAAAATCTTGTGTTAAAAATTATCTCGATGGGCTTGCACCTCCCGCCGGACCGTACGCAGTTTACATCCGGACCAAAGCAAACGGAAAAAAATTGAACATCCTCAGATTATCTAAAGATCTCACCTCGCGATATTCTACAATACAAAAGATTGAGAAAGTACGCCCAGACAAGCTTAGGGTCTTGTTATCCAGTGCAAAACAGGCTAACGAGATCGTTCAAAGTAAGCATTTCACGTGGGAGAATCGCGTATACATTCCAGCTCGCGAAGTCGAGATAGACGGCGTGATCACCGATCCGAGTCTGACTTGCGAGGACGTTCTTAAGCATGGGGCAGGTGGTTTTAAAAACCCCTTACTCAAGAACGTTAATATACTGGACTGCAAGCAATTGCGTTCAGTATCGACCGCTGAGAATGGGACTAAGTCCTATATCCCATCAGACTCGTATCGGGTGACTTTCGTGGGGCTACCACGTTTGGCATAAAGTCGTTTGGCATAATACCGTTTGGCATAACGCCGTTTGGCATAATGGTTATTTGGCATAATGGTTATTTGGCATAATGGTCATTTGGCATAATGGTCATTTGGCATAACAGTCATTTGGCATAACAGATGAACATGCTGCTTAATAGAAATTGTTCTAATTTGGTGCAATTTTGAAAAGTCTAATGCGGCTACGCCGCATCGTTTTTAATGACCTGGTGTCCGACCTCGCTGCCGCTCGTTCGGACTTAACTGAGGGATAGCTCCTAGCTTTGGGTAATCCGGGCAAACGCCCGCAACTAGACAGAGATGATTTCTGCGGGGGCGCTGCCCCCCCGCAGTGGCCGGCGCTTCCGACGGCGGGTCGCCCGCGCACTCGCGGCCTTCGGCCGTCTCGACCTGAATCATCTATGACGAACAGAATATTGTGCTGGCACTAAGTGAGTTGCTTATATAAAAAGGTTTCACATATTTCGTTGGAGTTTCCCTTGCACAACATCAATCGATCGAAACACATACGACAATTTTCATTAGATTAAAATATTGCAAATCCTATTATTATTATGCCAAATGGCATTATGCCAAATGACCATTATGCCAAAAGACCATTATGCCAAATAACTGTTATGCCAAATAACCATTATGCCAAACAGCGTTATGCCAAACGGTATTATGCCAAATGACCTTATGCCAAACGGGCCGCCCCCGACTTTCGTTGGCTCGGTTTTGCCTAACTACGTCCTTCTGGACCGAGTTCGTCTACCTGTTCGCCTTTTTGTGCCGCAGGTCATGAACTGCACCAATTGCAAACAATTGGGACATACTGCATCCCATTGTAGCATTAAATCCCGGTGTATAAAGTGTGGAGGGAGTCATGCAGATAACTTCTGCAGTGGAGGCAATGAAAAATGTCTCTACTGTAAGGAGGGGCCGCATGATCTCTCTGATTGTAGCGCGAACAAATTGCGCCAGGATAAGATGAGGCGTTCACTTAAGCAACATTCAAAGCGTTCTTTTGCTGACATGTTGAGGAGTGCTACGCCTCCAGTAAACCTTTAGGCTTGTTTGGCAACTTACGAGAGCGAATATGATGACCCCCTCGAAGGTACATCTTTGGCTGTCCCTCTTAGCTCATCATACAGAAAGAGAAGAAATAAATCTTTTCAAAAGCTCCCTAGTAAGGGTTCGAAGGTGTCCTCTGATGGGTCTCGAAAAATTACAACAACTGGTAGTGATGGCAAAAACCAGAGAAAAAAGCTCCAGGCCTTGGAAAATTAAATTCCGAGCAAGAATTTCCATCACTTCCTGGGACTTCACAACCCCCGAAAGTCCCTAAAGATCAGTCAGAAAATACTGGATTTGTTGAATTCTCTGATATTGTGGACTGGATCATGTCTACTTTCAATATTTCTGAACCTCTTAAAAGCCTGATAATGGCTTTTATTCCTACAGTTAAGATATTTTTGAAGCAGTTGACTGCAAAATGGCCTCTTCTTTCAGCGATCGTATCCTTCGATGGCTAAGTCACCCAAAAAAGTCACGGATATACAGTGGAATTGTAGAAGTATCATCCCAAAAATAGATCCTTTCAAATTTCTAGTAAATAATCTGAAACGTGACGCATTTGCATTGTACGAAACTTGGCTAACTTCTGATATACCCTTAAACTTCCACGATTTTACCATTATTCGTCTGGACCGAGATTTGAATATCTGTTGAGAGCAACGCTAGACCAGTTCGTTCCTTTGCCCCTGCGGAACGCAAATTGTGTACCTGAAAGCAATCCATTTGTTTCGACCCAATTGTCTAGACGGAAGAGAATCATTTTCTCCAACAATTTCCGAATACAGGAAAGCATAGCAATCGGCCGATACGAATTGTGATCGGAGACTGGTTTTCCAGGTTTTTGAATAGTAATAACTCTCACTTCTCTCCATTCGTGTGGGACAATATTACCCTCGAGGAACTTGTTGAATAAATTCAACAAGCGCCTTTTGGCTGAGTCGGGCAGATTTTTCAACAAGTTGAATTCAATTCTGTCTAACCCCGGGACTCTATTGTTACACGATAAGAGCGCAAGTGAGAACTCTACCATCGAAAACGGTGTTTCGTTTGTATTCAATGTCGCGACGCGGGATATCTTCTGTTCCGGAACAGAATCAGGACATACTTTCTTAGCGAAATCAAATATCCAGCGGTTAGAATATTCCTCGCTTTCGTTCGCGTGATTTCGATTGCGCATGCGACGGGCCGTATTCCAAAGAGTGCTCATTGCTGTTTCTCTCGTTAATCCGTCAACAAACCTTCGCCAGTAACCGCGTTTCTTAGCTTTAATCAGACTTTTCATTTGAAATTCTAACGCCGCGTATTTCCGATAATTATCTGGAGTTCCGTTCTTTCTAAACGAGATGAAGGCTGAAGCTTTTTTCGTTTTCAGCTCTGAGCACTCTTTGTCCCACCATGGGTTGGGAGAACGCATACTAGTTTGCGCGCTAGGTACTCGTTTCGTCTGAGCTTGAATTGCGGTGTCAAGAATCAAGTCAGCCAAAAATGTATACTCTTCCTCCGGAGGAAGCTCCTGTGATGTTTCTAGTTTCTCAGATATCGAGCTCGCGTAACGTTTCCAATCAATGTTTCGTGTGAAATCGTACGAAACATTGATTTTTTCCGATGGTCTTCCACGGTTGGTGATAGAAACTATGATCGGCAAGTGATCGCTACCGTGAGGATCACAGATTACCTTCCACTTGCAATCTAACTGTAGCGAAGTCGAGCAAAGGGATAAATCCAGCGCACTTCGTTGTGCTGGCGGTCTAGGGTTCCGTGTCATTTCTCCCGTGTTTAGAATTGTCAAATTGAAGTTGTCACACAGATCTTGGATTAACGAAGAACGATTATCATCATATAAGCAGCCCCATCCTGTACCATGCGAGTTAAAGTCCCCTAAAACCAGCCGCGGTGAAGGAAGAAGTTCTATGATGTCTGCAAGCCGACGATGCCCTATCGAGACTCTGGGAGGAATGTAGATAGAAGCTATACATAGATCTTTGCCTTTAATATTAATTTGGCAAGCAACAACTTCAATTCCCGGTGTCGAGGGGAGGTTAATACGATAAAATGAATAGCACTTTTTAATCCCTAAAAGTACCCCTCCATAAGAGTCTTCTCGGTCCAGGCGGATTATGTTAAAATTATGGAAGTCGAGGTTGATATTAGAAGTAAGCCAAGTTTCACTCAAGGAGAATACATCGCAATTATGAGTATGTATTAAGTGTTTGAAAGAATCATGTTTTGGGATGAAACTTCTGAAATTCCACTGAAGCACAATGATCATACCTTCGATTCTCAGTGGTAAATTATCCATCAAAAGATACGATCGCTGCAAGGAGGGGCCATTGTTCAGTCAACTGTTTTAAAAATGTCCTTACTGTTGGCAGTAGAGCAGTTAGGAAGCTTTTCAGAGGTCCAGTAATATTGAAGGCTGTTAATATCCAGTCCACGATATCAGAAAATTTCAATAATCCAGCGTTTGTTGGATTTTCTGGTTGTGCTTTGGGGTCATTCGGGATTTTTGATGCCCCAGGAAGTGCTGGGTACTCCTTATTATCCCTAAGTTTTTTGAACCCAGGAGATGTTTGCTTCGGTTTTGAGTCAGCACTTTTTGTTTCCGTTTGGTTCTTTTGTGACGAAGAGGACAGTCTGAGGCCTTTACGAGGAAGCTTGGGAGAAGCCAGATTTTGTCTTTTCCTGCTTCCTTCAACCTGTGTGTAGGAAGGTCCTTCGCCTGGGTCGTCAGAGGTATCCTCTTCAACTGGCAAGATTGCAAACGGGTTCTCAGGGGTCGATGGAGTGGTTCTTTTTAAGATTTCCGCATAAGAACGTTTGGAACGTTCTTTCACGGATCGCTTCAATTTCTTCGCACGCTGTATGTACGTAGGGCACACCGAAAGATCATGAGGATTCTCCCCGCAGTAGCAACACTTTTCCACTGCTCTTCTGCAGAGATCGTCCTCATGGGCCTCTCCGCATTGGCCGCATCGCAGTTTGTTGCAACAATAGGTTGCCGTATGACCTAACTGTTTGCAGCTTGTACAATGCATTACCCGCGGTACATACAGCCGAACAGGTAGACGAACTCCACTCACTACCAAATAATTTGGAAGTGCAGATCCGCAAAAGTCACGCGAAATGAGTCCGATTGGTAAAATTTACCATCTATCGATTTGGAGTGCAATTGCTTGCACTCCAAAATTTTCACTGGTTGAAGGTCGGGGTTTTTGAAACGGCCTACCCCGTCCTTCATCAGATCTTCGATTGTCAGACTTTCGTCACGGACCACACCGTCGATCTCCACCACATGAGACGGAACGTACACGCGGTACTCTTTCGTGAACAACTCGCTGGTAGCAATCTCGTTTGCTTGCTTCAGGTCGGACACAACAACGCGTAACTTGTTTGGCGAAACCTTATCTATTGTTTTTATTGCCGAGTAATGTTTTTCCAGGTCCCGAGCAATATTTAAAACTCTGAGAGACTTTAATTTGGGCCGGAAGTATACCACCCACGGACCCCCCGAGCCATCGTCTTGGTAAACTTTTTGGCGAGCCGGCAATATCTTAGAGGGAGATGGAGGCATCGGAGAGGGAGATGGCATCGGAGAGGGAGATGGTATCGGAGGGGGAGATGGTATCGGAGGGGGAGATGGTATCGGAGGGGGAGATGGTATAGGAGGGGTAGATGGCATCTCGGAAGCAAACTCAGCCTCTAAATGTTCTTCGTTCGTTCGTTCAGCTTCGTCCTCCTCCGAGACACCCCCACTGTCATCAATATTCATATTTAAAGTGCGGGAGTAAAGAAGTCTTCCGCACTTGAAATGAGAAAGAAAGAAATAAAATGAAAAGAAAATATATGAATAGTAAAAGTTGAAAGAAAAAGTTTGAGAAAATACTTAACAGTATGTCACGGTAAGCTGTTAGGTGAGTTGCTCCTTCGCTCCTTCGTTGTGCTTCAGCGTGACCTTGACTCAAGATTTGGCTGCTGCGATGCAGGTAGCAAACAATAGAAATAACTGCTGCCCGAAGATAGCACAATAGCGTCTACTGTCGATACCGATACAAAACCGGTGCACAGACAGAACTCACTTGCCGGGATGCTACTTTTTATCACTTTTATTTAATGCCTATAC